>NC_074678.1:183804-455736 GCF_029448725.1 Salvelinus fontinalis | reverse complement strand
ATTCTGCCTGTCCTAGAACACAGTGGAACACTTCTGACACATTCTACCTTTCCTAGAACACAGTGGAACACTTCTGACACATTCTGCCTGTCATAGAGCCCAGTGGAACACTTCTGACACATTCTGCCTGTCCTAGAACACAGTGGAACACTTCTGACACATTCTGCCTGTCCTAGAACACAGTGAAACACTTCTGACACATTATGCCTGTCCTGGAACACAGTGGAGCACTTCTGACACATTCTGCCTGTCCTAGAACACAGTGGAACACTTCTGACACATTCTGCTTGTTCCAGAACACAGTGGAACACCTCTGAAACATTCTGCCTGTCCTAGAACACAGTGGAACACTTCTGACACATTCTGCTTGTTCCAGAACACAGTGGAACACTTCTGACACATTCTGCCTGTCCTAGAACACAGTGGAACACTTCTGACACATTATGCCTGTCCTAGAACACAGTGGAACACTTCTGACACATTCTGCCTGTCCTAGAACACAGTGGAACACTTCTGACACATTATGCCTGTCCTAGAACACAGTGGAACACTTCTGACACATTCTGCCTGTTCTGTATTCTATAGGTATGGTTATGCTCATGACATGTAACATCACACCTTACAGAGGGTCTTTGAGTCGAGTTACAGTTGATGTCAAGGTTACGGTTAATTAAGGGTATCTTGAGGCTGATAAATAACAGAAGTGAAAATGTGTGTTGATTAAACGTAATGAGACTGACAAATGAGAGTGAAAGAATCTTCCAAGATAACGATTGATCATCAATAGCTTTAAATGAAGTTTTCAGTGACTACACCCCCTCCTCCATGTCACTGTTCTCTTCTCTATCTCTCCTCTCTGTTCTCTCTCTCTCTCTCTCCCCAACACAGAGGACTGTGTTGGGGAGAAAGGACTGTGTTGGGGAGAGGGGACTGTGTTGGGGAGACGGGACTGTGGTGGGGAGACGAGACAGTGTTGGAGAGTGGGGAGAGGGGACGGTGTTGGGGAGGAGGGACGGTGTTGGGGAGACGGGACTTGTTGGGGAGACGGGACTGTGTTGGGGAGTGGGGAGACGGGACTGTGTTGGGGAGTGGGGAGAGGGGACTGTGTTGGGGAGACGGGACTGTGTTGGGGAGACGGGACTGTGTTGGGGAGACGGGACTGTGTTGGGGAGACGGGACTGTGTTGGGGAGTGGGGAGAGGGGACTGTGTTGGGGAGAGGGGGAGGGGACTGTGGTGAAGTGTGGGGAGAGGGGACTGTGTTGGGGAATGGGGACTGTGTTGGGTAAAGGCGACTGTGTTGGGGAGAGGGGACTGTGTTGGGGAGAGGGGACTGTGTTGGGGAGAGGGGACTGTGTTGGGGAGAGGGGACTGTGTTGGGGAGTGTGGACTGTGTTGGGGAGTGGGGAGAGGGGACTGTGTTGGGGAGAGGGGACTGTGTTGGGGAGTGGGGACTGTGTTGGGGAGTGGGGACTGTGTTGGGGAGTGAGGACTGTGTTGGGGAGTGGGGAGAGGGGACTGTGTTGGGGAGTGGGGACTGTGTTGGGGAGAGGGGACTGTGTTGGGGAGAGGGGACTGTGTTCGGGAATTTGGACTGTGTTGGGTAAAGGGGACTGTGTTGGGGAGAGAGGACTGTGTTTGGGAGTTGGGAGTGGAAACTGTGTTGGGGAGTGGGGAGAGGGGACTGTGTTGGGGAGTGGGGAGAGGGGTCTGTGTTGGGGAGCAGGGAGAGGGGTCTGTGTTGGGGAGCAGGGAGAGGGGTCTGTGTTTGGGAGCAGGGAGAGGGGTCTGTGTTTGGGAGCGAGGAGCGAGGAGGGGGTCTGTGTTTGGGAGCGAGGAGCGAGGAGGGGGTCTGTGTTTGGGAGCGAGGAGCGGGGAGGGGGTCTGTGTTGGGGAGTGGGGAGAGGGGACTGTGTTGGGGAGTGGGGAGAGGGGTCTGTGTTGGGGAGCAGGGAGAGGGGTCTGTGTTGGGGAGCAGGGAGAGGGGTCTGTGTTTGGGAGCGGGGAGGGGGTCTGTGTTTAAGAGCAGCGAGGTTGTGTTGCCCAGAGCCCCATTCCCCAGCAGTGTAAATCTGATCCCCCAGACATACTCCAGTCCAGCTAACACAGTGTGGAGAGGAGTGAGACACACATACACACATAAATGTACACATAAGCATACACAAACACACATAGACGGACAAAAACATTTGCAGGCTTACACACACACACACACAGAAATACACACACCTTGCACGATGAGGTAGATGCGTTCGGTTGAAACTCCTCCCTCGTTGGTGGCAACACACTCGTACCAGCCGGCGTCGTCGGGGCCAACGGAGTGTATGTCCAGGGAGAGGTTGGCCAGGGGGCGCCGGCGGGGGTCCAGCCGGGCGTCCACACCCCCTCTGTGCCAGGTCAGGTTGAACTGGACCGTACTGGCCACATGGCAGGTCAGAACAGCACTGGAACCTGGAGTCGCTGTCACATTACCGCCCACTGTGATTGCAGGGGGGGGCTCTGTGGAGGGAGGGAGAGAGAGAGAGAGAAAGAGAGAGAGAGAGAGAGAGAGAGAGGAGAGAGAGAAAGAGAGAGAGAGAGAGAGAGAGAGAGAGAGAGAGAAAGAGAGAGAGAGAGAGAGAGAGACAGAGAGAGAGGGACAGAGAGAGAGAGAGAGAGACAGAGTGTGCGACAGAGAGTGAGACATAGAGACGGGTAGGGGGTAGACAGGGAGAGAGAGACACAGAGAGGGGGGAGATATACAGAAAGAGAGAGAGAGACAGAGAGTGAGACCGAGAGACAGGTAGGGGTAGACAGGGAGAGAGAGACACAGAGAGTAGAGAGAGGGGGGAGATAGACAGAAAGAGAGAGAGAGAGAGAGAGAGAGAGAGAGAGAGAGAGAGAGAGAGAGAGAGAGAGAGAGAGAGAGAGAGAGAGAGAGAGAGAGAGAGAGAGGAGAGAGAGAGAGAGAGAGAGAGAGAGAGAGAGAGAGAGAGAGACAGAGAGACGGGTAGGGGGTAGACAGGGAGAGAGAGACACAGAGAGGGGGGAGAGGGGGAGATAGACAGAAAGAGAGACAGAGAGAGAGGGGAGAAAGAGAGAAAGAGAGAGAGAGTGAGACAGAGAGAAGGATGGGGGGTAGACAGGGAGAGAGAGACACAGAGAGGGGGAGATAGACAGAAAGAGAGACAGAGAGAGAGGGGAGATAGACAGAAAGAGAGAAAGAGAGAAGGGAGGGAGACAGACAAAAAGAGAGAGATTCTCCAAAACTTTACCCCTGTACTGCTCAGCTTCATAGGGCCTGTCGTCAATCGTCTCTAAGAGGTTTGCCAAAAATATGCATGGAAAAACAGGGGGAAAGAGAGGAGGGGAGGAGGGGGGAGGAAAGAGGGGAAGGAGCTTTGACCTGGGTTCCAGGGGGCTGATATAAATTTGGGAGACTGAAGGACTGAAGATGACATACGGGGTGAAATGGTCACCCTGTTTATAACATCACTGGCTCTGGGACAAAACCAAGCCAGAGCAGTGGTAGGGAGGGAGGGAGGGAGGGAGGGAGGGAGGGAGGGAGGGAGGGAGGGAGGGAGGGAGGGAGGGAGGGGAGCTCGAGTGCCACCCTGTTCAACATATATATCAACGAATTGGCCAACCTAATCATAAGAAATCAAAGGGATAATTACTTGACACAAGGTAAATAATTCATTTTAAAAAACAAAGCAAACTAGAATGCTATTTGGCCCTAAACAGAGAGTACACAATGGCAGAATACCTGACCACTGTGACTGACCCAAAATTATGGAAAGCTTTGACTATGTACGGACTCAGTGAGCATAGCCTTGCTATTGAGAAAGGTTGCCGTAGGCAGACCTGGCTCTCAAGAGAAGACAGGCTATGTGCACACTGCCCACAAAATGAGGTGGAAACTGAGCTGCACTTCCTATTCTCCTGCCAAATGTAGGACATATTTCCCTCAGATTACACAGACCGACAAAGAATTCGAAAACAAATCCAATTTTGATAAACTCCCATATATACTGGGTGGAATACCACAGTGTGATAAACTCCCATATATACTGGGGGGAATAGCACAGTGTGATAAACTCCCATATATACTGGGTGAAATACCACAGTGTGATAAACTCCCATATATACTGGGTGAAATACCACAGTGTGATAAACTCCCATATATACTGGGTGGAATACCACAGTGTGATAAACTCCCATATATACTGGGGGGAATACCACAGTGTGATAAACTCCCATATATACTGGGTGGAATACCACAGTGTGATACATTACCTTACATGTCATGCATAACCATGACCCATAACGCTGTGCTACATTACCTTACATGTCATGCATAACCATGACCCATAACGCTGTGCTACATTACCTTACATATCATGCATAACCATGACCCATAACGCTGTGTTACATTACCTTACATGTCATGCATAACCATGACCCATAACGCTGTGCTACATTCCCTTACATGTCATGCATAACCATGACCCATAACTCTGTGCTACATTACCTTACATATCATGCATAACCATAACCGATAATGCTGTGCTACATTACCTTACATATCATGCATAACCATGGCACATAATGCTGTGCTACATTACCTTACATATCATGCATAACCATGGCCCATAACGCTGTGCTACCTTATATATCATGCATAACCTCGGCCCATAACGCTGTGCTACATTACCTTACATATCATGCATAACCATGACCCATATCTCTGTGCTACATTACCTTACATATCATGCATAACCATGGCCCATAACGCTGTGCTACCTTACATATCATGCATAACCATGACCCATAACGCTGTGCTACATTACCTCACATATCATGCATAACCATGACCCATAACGCTGTGCTACATTACCTTACATATCATGCATAACCATGACCCATAACGCTGTGCTACATTACCTTACATATCATGCATAACCATGACCCATAACGCTGTGCTACATTACCTTACATATCATGCATAACCATGACCCATATCTCTGTGCTACATTACATATCATGCATAACCATGGCCCATAACGCTGTGCTACCTTACATATCATGCATAACCATGACCCATAACGCTGTGCTACATTACCTCACATATCATGCATAACCATGACCCATAACGCTGTGCTACATTACCTTACATATCATGCATAACCATGACCCATAACGCTGTGCTACATTACCTTACATATCATGCATAACCATGACCCATAACGCTGTGCTACATTACCTTACATATCATGCATAACCATGACCCATATCTCTGTGCTACATTACATATCATGCATAACCATGACCCATAACTCTGTGCTACATTACCTTACATATCATGCATAACCATGACCCATAACGCTGTGCTACATTACCTTACATATCATGCATAACCATGACCCATAACGCTGTGCTACATTACCTTACATATCATGCATAACCATGGCCCATAATGCTGTGCTACCTTACATATCATGCATAACCATGGCCCATGGCCAGAGGCCTATGAGGTATATACAGAGGTCAGATTGAGAGCAAGGTTCTCCGCCATGCTAAGTCCCAAATGGCACCCTATTCCCTATATAGTGCACTAGTTTTGACCAGGGCCCACAGGGTTCAGGATGAACACACACTAACCCTGAGCCCTATGAAAGCCAAACCCACGTCCCCTGGGGCTTGGTTTGTAGCCGTACATCATCACCGTGTTCTCTAAGGCTCTGTCCCAATGAGCATGAAGTAAACCTGCTTCACTTACCGCTACATTTCACTTCAGGAATCCATCCCCACTGCTGTGTGTGTGTGTGTGTGTGTGTGTGTGTGTGTGTGTGTGTGTGTGTGTGTGTGTGTGTGTGTGTGTGTGTGTGTGTGTGTGTGTGTGTGTGTGTGTGTGTGTGTGTGTGTGTGTGTATGCCTCTGTGTGTGTGTGTATGTGTAGGGTAATCATACAACCCCCAGCTGAGCAAAATACTTATTGTGGGTTCCATTATACACCACTACTTAATGTTTTCACATGTAATGTATTGTAATGTATAGACTCACTTCTTTAGATGGGAAGTATCTAACCATGCCAAGGCTAATTGGTTAATACTCAAGTGTCCTATACCCTGGGGACCTGAGAGTAAGATGGAGTCACATATATAGTTCTGAGCAGGGGCGCAACTTTGGTTTTAGAAGTGGGGGGGGCATTTATTATTTATTTATTTATCCAGTCGGATAAACACTCCAAACAGCATGTGGCAGGAACATGCCTCCATGAAAGTTGCGCCCCTGGTTCTGCGAGTATGATGGAGTCAGATATGTAGTTCTGAGAGTAAGATGGAGTCAAATATGTAGTCCTGAGATTAAGATGGAGTCAGATATGTAGTTCTGTGAGTATGATGGAGTCAGATATGTAGTTCTGAGAGTAAGATGGAGTCAGATATGTAGTCCTGAGAGTAAGATGGAGTCAGATATGTAGTTCTGAGAGTAAGATGGAGTCAGATATGTAGTCCTGAGAGTAAGATGGAGTCAGATATGTAGTTCTGAGAGCAAGATGGAGTCCGATATGTAGTTCTGAGAGTAAGATGGAGTCAGATATGTAGTTCTGAGAGTAAGATGAGTCAGATACGTAGTTCTGAGAGTAAGATGGAGTCAGATATGTAGTTCTGAGAGTAAGATGGAGTCAGATATGTAGTTCTGAGAGTAAGATGGAGTCAGATATGTAGTTCTGAGAGTAAGATGGAATCAGGTATGTCGTTTTTGGATCTCAAACCTTTCTGCTTGACGTACACTGACTTGGCCTGTGTTGCCATAGAGATGACAGAACGGTATGGGTCAGGGGTCAGGGGAAGGTCCTACCTGAGACATCCAGGAAGGTTCGGGCGCGTCCTGTCCCAGCGTTGCTGATGGCGATGCACTCATAGAAGCCTTCATCCTTCAGAGTCACCTGGGCCAGCTCCCACAACGCATTGGCTGACTCCCTGCCAGAGGGAGAGAGACACAAAACAATCAAATCAAATCAAATTCACATACTGTACTGTGCCATGATGTGATTTAAGATCTAGAACAGGGAGAAATTAGAGATTGGATGATGTGTGTAAGACTAGGAGCCCCCTATCTAGCTAATAATATGATGCTTACTCAATGCCTTCAGACTGTATTGGAAACGCCATTCATTTCACATGCTTCCATTTATCCTCCCTCTCCTTCTCCCCTCACCTCCTTCACCTCCCTCCCAAATAGTGTCCTATATTACCTGAAGAGCTGATCGACACCCAGGCTTTTCCCCTCCCTGGTGAAGCGCAGGGTGAAGGGGATGAGGCTGTCTACCTGGCAGGAGATGGTCCCTCTCTGCAGGTAGTACCCCGGGGTGGTGGGGGGCATCACAACCTTAGGTGCATCTGGCAGGGGTTAGGGGTGGGACAGGGTAGGGCAAGAACGGACATTCATTGTTATTGTTAACATCCAGAACATGTACTAACATTGGGAACCCTAGTCTAAAACTATCCAGTGAGAAATATACAATTGAATTTATCTTAAACCACTTATTTAGTGGATAATTGCTCAATCGCTATCGAACTTTGTTTTCATGGCTGGAACTCTTCATTTGTATCAATTTGTATTTATAATTGTATTAAATATTTTCTTCTCTTCGCTAAAAATAATCACTAAGAAAACACTGAAATATCTGGGGGGAGGAGTCACTGGGGGGGGTCACTGGCTGCCTCACAAATTCCTTATATAGTGTACTACTTGACCAGAGCCCTTTGCCACTGACAAAACCACTGTTAGTCCAGGTAACTGACCAGGAACAATACTGGAGAATGACACACTGGAGACCCTCTGGAACAGGAAGCCGTCCTTGTCATAACCTGTGACCCGCAGGAAGAAGGCCTCTTTCGGCGGGACAAACTCTGTGATGTTCCAGATGGTTCCTGTCAGGGGACTTCCCGTCCCAGTGTTGGGATAGTACCGCACCGGGAGGGTCTTAATCACACCGCCTGTGATTGATACAAGCTCCAGCCTATCAGCTCGTGCCGGATGGAACAGCCCTGTGGTGTTCAGCAGGATGTAAGTGGCAATACCTGTAGAGAGGGAGGGAGGGAGGTTAGGATAAAGGGAGGGAGGTAGGGAGGGAGGGAGGGGGATGGGAAAGCAAGGGGGAGGTTAGGAGACGACAATGAGAGGATGATAAGAATAGTGTCAAATTTGTCAGATTCATAAATCTCCAAATAATTTGAAAAAACTAATAACAAATATCCTTGAAACTTAAACATGAAATTAAGCTAAGGTAAAGCACACAAAAAGTAGCTATTTTTCCAAAAGGTAACATCCCACCATTTCCAGTCAAACTAAAGGAGCAGGTGTGTGATGGTACAACGATGTGGGTCACATGACCTTACTGACCTTGAACCATGACCTTACTGACCTTGAACCGGCCGGCTAGAGGTCATCTTGAAGTCCAGAGTGGGCTTCCTGGAAAATCCGGCCCGGAAGTCGATGGTGCTGACTCCTGAGATCCGGACTGAGTGTCTGCCCTCGCTAGACGCCTGGAGAGTGGGGAAATAGGTCAAAGGTTAGAATCATCTTAGGTCAGATTAGATTATATTAGAGCAGTGATATTCAGTCAGGGACGTGGGGGAACTGCAGTGGGGTCGCTAAAATCTCTCTATACACCATACCGTTAAAAAAAAATATAATAATTTAACTTAGAAAAGGAATTGTTTTTGAAAGAAAATCTAATGTTTTGTCCATGAAAATAACATCAAAATTGATCAGAAATACAGTGTAGACATTGTTAATGTTGTAGCTGGAAACAGCTGATTTTTAATGGAATATCTACATAGGTGTACAGAGGCCCATTATCAGCAACCATCCCTCCTGTGTTCCAATGGCAATTCTTTTTTTATTTAACTAGGCAAGTCAGTTAAGAACAAATTCTTATTTTCAATGATGGCCTAGGAACAGTGCCTTGTTCGGGGGCAGAACCGCAGATTTTTACCTTGTCTCCTCAGGGATTCGATCTTGCAACCTTTCGGTTACTGGTCCAACGCTCTAACCATTAGGTTACCTGCCACCTCATCAGCCTATCGACGTTGTGTTAGCTAATCCAAGTTTATCATTTTAAAAGGCTAATTGATCATTAGAAAACCCTTTTGCAATTACGTTAGCACAGCTGAAAACTGTTGTTCTAATTAAAGAAGCAATAACACTGACCTTCTTTAGACTAGTTGAGTATCTGGAGCATCAGCATTTGTGGGTTCAATTACAGGCTCAAAATGGCCAAAAACAAGTAACTTTCTTCTGAAACTTGTCAGTCTATTCTTGTTCTGAGAAATGAAGGCTATTCCATGCGAGAAATTGACAAGAAACTGAAGATCTCGTACAATGCTGTGCTCTACTCCCTTCACAGAACAGCGCACACTGGCTCTAACCAGAATTGAAAGAGGAGTGGGAGGCCCCGGTGCACAACTGAGCAAGAGGACAAGTACATTAGAGTGTCTAGTTTGAGAAACAGACGCCTCACAAGTCCTCAACTGGCAGCTTCATTAAATAGTACCCGCAAAACACCAGTCTCAATGTCAACAGTGAAGAGGTGACTCCGGGATGTTGGCCTTCTAGGCAGAGTTGCAAAGAAAAAGCCATATCTCAGATTGGCCAATAAAAAGAAAAGATTAAGATGGGCAAAAGAACACAGACACTGGACAGAGGAAGATTGGAAAACAGTATTATGGACAGACAAATATAAGTTTGAGGTGTTCGGATCACAAAGAAGAACATTCGTGAGGCGCAGAAAAAATGAAAAGATGCTGTCTGTCAAGAATAGTGGAGACAATGTGATGGTCTGGGGGTGCTTTGGTGGTGGTAAAGTGGGAGATTTGTATAGGGTAAAAGGGATCTTGAAGAAGGAAGGCTGCAATGAATTGAAGGTTATTTGTTGATGTTAAAATCTAAATGTACAGATTTTAAGGTTGTGTCATTAGATTTGTAGTGTGGTCGCAATAAATTATTTTGCCAAAAAATTGTGTTCCCTGAATTTCTGGGTCCACACTTAAAGAGTTTGAATACCACTGTATTAGAGTGTTGTTTGTGATGTGATGTGGGATCACACACAATGACAATGTCTGCATCTATATCCTAAACCTACTGTATACAGTAGTTTGTCTCATACAAGACAAGTTTAGAATCCATCACAATAGAGTTGATAAAAAGGAGCAGGGTGTCATGAGGATGTCACTAAACACTGGTTAGGAGCAGGGTGTCATGATGATGTCACTAAACACTGGTTAGGAGCAGGGTGTCATGATGATGTCACTAAACACTGGTTAGGAGCAGGGTGTCATGTTGATGTCACTAAACACTGGTTAGGAGCAGGGTGTCATGTTGATATCACTAAACACTGGTTAGGAGCAGGGTGTCATGATGATGTCACTAAACACTGGTTAGGAGCAGGGTGTCATGATGATGTCACTAAACACTGGTTAGGAGCAGGGTGTCATGATGGTGTCAATAAACACTGGTTAGGAGCAGGGTGTCATGTTGATGTCACTAAACACTGGTTAGGAGCAGGGTGTCATGTTGATGTCACTCAACACTGGTTAGGAGCAGGGTGTCATGATGATGTCACTAAACACTGGTTAGGAGCAGGGTGTCATGATGGTGTCAATAAACACTGGTTAGGAGCAGGGTGTCATGTTGATGTCACTAAACACTGGTTAGGAGCAGGGTGTCATGATGATGTCACTAAACACTGGTTAGGAGCAGGGTGTCATGATGATGTCACTAAACACTGGTTAGGAGCAGGGTGTCATGATGATGTCACTAAACACTGGTTAGGAGCAGGGTGTCATGATGATGTCTCTAAACTTGGTCTGCTTAAGCCATCACCACAGTTATTCAAATATTTTATGACCGTTTCTAAAGTTAGAACATAACAATGTGATAAGCTTAGGATGGCTGTGCCGTTATGGTTGATCTAAGATGGCTGTGCCGGTATTTTGGATCCAAGATGGCTGTGCCGGTATGGTGGATCCAAGATGGCTGTGCCAGTATGGTGGATCCAAGATGGCTGTGCCAGTATGGTTGATCCAAGATGGCTGTGCCGGTATTTTGGATCCAAGATGGCTGTGCCGGTATGGTGGATCCAAGATAGCTGTGCCAGTATGGTGGATCCAAGATGGCTGTGCCAGTATGGTGGATCCAAGATGGCTGTGCCAGTATGGTGGATCCAAGATGGCTGTGCCGGTATGGTGGATCCAAGATGGCTGTGCCGGTATGGTGGATCCAAGATGGCTGTGCCGTTATGGTGGATCCAAGATGGCTGTGCCGGCATGGTGGATCCAAGATGGCTGTGCCGGTATGGTTGATCCAAGATGGCTGTGCCAGAATGATTATGATCATGTCTCCAATTCAAGAGAAGCCAAAGCTCTTATATCAAATTGAACACCATTTTCCAACAAGACTGTGTACTTTGGGCGACATCTGAGGATCAAAATAATAATACTTTGTATTTTCAGCCAATTTGTGTAAAGCAGAGTTCCCCAGGTTGATCTTGGAGCGAACTATGACTACGGAGGGAAGTATGGCAGCCATTTCCACTTGTATAAACAAGACATTTACAGTGACTGAAGTGAGAGATAGAGTATCAGTCTGTCAAGGCCTGACATTGAAAAATGCCTATGATGATTTATAGCAACATCTACAATTCCCCAACAACATGATCTTTCAGTCTGTCTGTCAGTCAGTCAGTGGTGCTTTCATTTGACAAACATGAGTACTATAATCAGGGAGAAGATGAGCTGGCGTTATGGGCTCTTCATTATACTGCAGCTCTTTGAAGCAGGCCTCAAATAAACACTTAGTCATTACATTGAAATAAAGGTTGGTGAAACGGGGAAAATCCTCACCTTTACACGCAAAAGAGTTCACTGTAGTCTAGTCAGTATCAGTAACAATGACAACTCTTATAGAAAGAGATATACTGATATACTGTCCAACCATAAAGAAAACAACTGGTCTACTCTTCCAAGAAGATGATGAAGATCAATGCATCAATACATCTTCCTCACACTCCAACCAAACCAAAGGCTATTGAGAGCATGTACAAGTCTGGCAAATGTCTTCACCATTCAGAGGCCATTCAAAGGAGTGTGTGGGTGGCAATATCCAGCTCAATGGGGAATGTCACAAAGCAAATGCCTTAAAGCACAATCCCCGTAGTGACCGTTAAAGTGGCCTAATAGTGTCTGTAGAGCGACACACTGGGCAGAGCCACAGCGGGGCTTTTGTAGGCAGACGACGGGGTCATAACTGGGAGAATGACTCTTAAAAAGACCTGTTACAACAGAGATAATAGAGCCTATAGTATAAAGAGGCTGAAATCAGCCCCTTCCCCATCACACACAGCCCCTACCCCATCACACACAGCCCCAACCCCTACCCCATCACACCCAGCCCCAACCCCATCACACACAGCCCCAACCCCAACCTCATCACACACAGCCCCTACCCCATCACACACAGCCCCTACCCAATCACACACAGCCCCTACCACAGCCCCTACCCCATCACACACAAACCCTACCCCATCACACACAGCATCAACCCCTACCTCATCACACAGCCCCTACCCCATCACACACAGCCCCTGCCCCTACCCCAGCAGAACAGACTGCCCCTACCCCAGCAGAACAGACTGCCCCTACCCAGAACAGACTGCCCTACCCCAGCAAAACAGACTGCCCCTACCAAGAACAGACTGCCCTACCCCAGCAGGACATACTGTCCGTACCCCAGTAGGACAGATTTCCCCTACCCCATTAGGACAGATTACCCCTACCCCAGTAGGACAGGTTTTTCCCTACCCCAGTAGGACAGATTTTCCCTACCCCAGCAGGACATATTTCTCCTACCCCAGCAGGACAGACTCCCCCTACCCCAGTAGGACAGATTTTCCTACCCCAGTAGGACAGGTTTCCTCTACCCCAGTAGGACAGGTTTCCCCTTCCCCAGTAGGACAGTTTTCCCCTACACCAGTAGGACAGGTTTCCCCTACCCCAGTAGGACAGGTTTCCCCTACCCCAGCAGGACAGGTTTCCCCTACCCCAGTAGGACAGGTTTCCCCTACCCCAGTAGGACAGGTTTCCCCTACTCCAGCAGGACAGGTTTCCCCTACCCCAGTAGGACAGATTCCCCCTACCCCAGTAGGACAGGTTTCCTCTACCCCAGCAGGACAGGTTTCCCCTACCCCAGTAGGACAGGTTTCCCCTACCCCAGTAGGACAGGTTTCCCCTACCCCAGTAGGACAGGTTTCCCCTACCTCAGTAGGACAGGTTTCCCCTACCCCAGCAGGACAGATTCCCCCTACCCCAGCAGGACAGGTTTCCCCTACCCAAGTAGGACAGGTTTCCCCTACCCAAGTAGGACAGGTTTCCCCTACCCCAGTAGGACAGGTTCCCCCTACCCCAGCAGGACAGGTTTCCCCTACCCCAGCAGGACAGGTTTCCCCTACCCCAGTAGGACAGGTTTCCCCTACCCCAGTAGGACAGGTTTCCCCTACCCCAGTAGGACAGGTTTCCCCTACCCCAGCAGGACAGGTTTCCCCTACCCCAGCAGGACAGGTTTTCCCTACCCCAGTAGGACAGGTTTCCCCTACCCCAGTAGGACAGGTTTCCCCTACCCCAGCAGGACAGGTTTCCCCTACCCCAGTAGGACAGGTTTCCCCTACCCCAGTAGGACAGGTTTCCCCTACTCCAGCAGGACAGGTTTCCCCTACCCCAGTAGGACAGATTCCCCCTACCCCAGTAGGACAGGTTTCCTCTACCCCAGCAGGACAGGTTTCCCCTACCCCAGTAGGACAGGTTTCCCCTACCCCAGTAGGACAGGTTTCCCCTACCCCAGTAGGACAGGTTTCCCCTACCTCAGTAGGACAGGTTTCCCCTACCCCAGCAGGACAGATTCCCCTACTCCAGCAGGACAGGTTTCCCCTACCCCAGTAGGACAGATTACCCCTACCCCAGTAGGACAGGTTTCCTCTACCCCAGCAGGACAGGTTTCCCCTACCCCAGTAGGACAGGTTTCCCCTACCCCAGTAGGACAGGTTTCCCCTACCCCAGTAGGACAGGTTTCCCCTACCTCAGTAGGACAGGTTTCCCCTACCCCAGCAGGACAGATTCCCCCTACCCCAGCAGGACAGGTTTCCCCTACCCCAGTAGGACAGGTTTCCCCTACCCCAGTAGGACAGGTTCCCCCTACCCCAGTAGGACAGGTTTCCCCTACCCCAGCAGGACAGGTTTCCCCTACCCCAGCAGGACAGGTTTCCCCTACCCCAGTAGGACAGGTTTCCCCTACCCCAGCAGGACAGGTTTCCCCTACCCCAGCAGGACAGGTTTTCCCTACCCCAGTAGGACAGGTTTCCCCTACCCCAGTAGGACAGGTTCCCCTACCCCAGTAGGACAGGTTTCCCCTACCCCAGCAGGACAGGTTTCCCCTACCCCAGTAGGACAGGTTTCCCCTACCCCAGTAGGACAGGTTTCCCCTACCCCAGCAGGACAGGTTTCCCCTACCCCAGTAGGACAGGTTTCCCCTACCCCAGTAGGACAGGTTTCCCCTACCCCAGCAGGACAGATTGCTCCTAGAATGGACACATCCTTGGGAAGGGAAGCCATGGCAGTGCCGGGCTAAGTCCCACATCAAATCAAATTGTTGATTGGTCACATAGACATATTTATCAGATGTTACCCTATTGTCTTTATAGTGCAGTATTTTAGACCAGACCCCTGGCTCCATTTGGGATGCAGTGAGACCCTGACAGTGCTACACTCAACTAATATATCCCCAGGGGACCTTATTAAGGGTTGCCCCTTGGATTGCCTGAATTAAGGTGAATACTGTAATAACAATCCTGTTAGCAACCAGTGTCGGGGTGGGTCCACCATAGAGAAAGACAAAGGACTCAGGTTGATTATGTGTTTTTTAAGTGCCTTCCACTGGCTTTGGTTGGAGGCTGATCTTCACGCCTTCAGTTGGTCAGCAGCACCAGACACAGGTCTCATCAGCTATGAATCCAACCCTGATCTGAAAACATCCCCAGTACTCTCAGAAGGACATCTTGAAACACTGATCCGGTGTCAAACGGAAAAACATTCTTCATTCTCTTTTTTCCTCCTCTTTGTCTTCTTTGGCAAGAGAAGTCCAGTCCCGGAGTTACTAAAAGATACAGTCCTGCTGCTGTCCCCTGCTTCTTTTACTAATCAATGTGTTCTCTGAGCTCCGGGAGGACCGGTGCTGCTGCCTCCAGAGCAGAGCACAGAGCGAGAGATGGAACGGGACAGGCAGGCTGCCACTGCAGCAATCCCTCTGGGTTGTTCACATACTTTACAAGTTACAACCTTCCTGAACTATTATCATGGGCCATAAAACACCACGCAGTAGGAAGCCAAGACGTGCTCATTGCTAAGGTCAGGAGATAGCTAAGGAGACCAACCTGGTGTATCCCTGGGAGAGGAAAGCACACACACACACACTCTCCTGGAACAAATATCTAAGTGAGTGCCTGGATATCCAAGGAGGAACAAGGGGGGGAGGGGGCCAGGTTGTGATGGAGGGGGCCAGGTTGTGATGGAGGGGGACAGGTTGTGATGGAGGGGAACAGGTTGTGATGGAGAGGGACAGGTTGTGATGGAGGGGGACAGGTTGTGATGGAGGGGGCCAGGTTGTGATGGAGAGGGACAGGTTGTGATGGAGAGGGACAGGTTGTGATGGAGAGGGACAGGTTGTGATGGAGGGGGACAGGTTGTGATGGAGGGGGACAGGTTGTGATGGAGGGGGACAGGTTGTGATGGAGGGGGACAGGTTGTGATGGAGGGGGACAGGTTGTGATGGAGGGTGACAGGTTGTGATGGAGGGGGACAGGTTGTGATGTAGGGGGACAGGTTGCGATGGAGGGGGACAGGTTGTGATGGAGGGGGACAGGTTGTGATGGAGGGGGACAGGTTGTGATGGAGGAGGACAGGTTGTGATGGAGGGGGACAGGTTGTGATGGAAGGGGGGGGGGGGGGGATGTGAACCAACACCCAATTAAAGACAGATTAAAAAGGATCAAACTCTTTCACACACAATCTATGCCCAGGTGTCATGGTCCATTACAATGACTGAAACACACAGCATGGCACAAGCATAGAAATCCCCTCAAAACTATTCTCCTAAACCCATTGGATGGCCTGGGAAACACTGTTTTTGTATGTGGGCAGTGGGGAAAAGGTTCACATTCTTTCAGGGGAACTCTGTGTGTGGGGGAGGGGGAACCAACTAGCAAATAAAGTTAGTGTCCAGTGTTCCAGATGATTTCCATTAAATGTGATTACAATAATAAATTATAGTATGAATTAAATAGTTTTCCTTCCAAAAAGAGGTGATTAGGTATGTTAAAAAGCTGCTTTTCTGTGTTGGAATGGTGTGGATGTACCGCAACAACAGAATGGTGTGGGCGTACCCCAACAACAGAATGGTGTGGACGTACCCCAACAACAGAATGGTGTGGACGTACCCCAACAACAGAATGGTGTGGACGTACCCCAACAACAGAATGGTGTGGACGTACCCCAACAACAGAATGGTGTGGACGTACCCCAACAACAGAATGGTGTGGACGTACCCCAACAACAGAATGGTGTGGACGTACCCCAACAACAGAATGGTGTGGACGTACCCCAACAACAGAATGGTGTGGACGTACCGCAACAACAGAATGGTGTGGACGTACCCCAACAACAGAATGGTGTGGACGTACCCCAACAACAGAATGGTGTGGACGTACACCAACAACAGAATGGTGTGGACTTACCCCAACAACAGAATGGTGTGGACGTACCGTAACAACAGAATGGTGTGGACGTACCGCAACAACAGAATGGTGTGGACGTACACCAACAACAGAATGGTGTGGACGTACCGCAACAACAGAATGGTGTGGACGTACTCCAACAACAGAATGGTGTGGACGTACCCCAACAACAGAATGGTGTGGACGTACAGCAACAACAGAATGGTGTGGACGTACCGCAACAACAGAATAGTGTGGACGTACCGCAACAACAGAATAGTGTGGACGTACAGCAACAACAGAATGGTGTGGACGTACCGTAACAACAGAATGGTGTGGACGTACCCCAACAACAGAATGGTGTGGACGTACAGCAACAACAGAATGGTGTGGACGTACCCCAACAACAGAATGGTGTGGACGTACAGCAACAACAGAATGGTGTGGACGTACAGCAACAACAGAATAGTGTGGACGTACAGCAACAACAGAATGGTGTGGACGTACCGCAACAACAGAATGGTGTGGACGTACCGTAACAACAGAATGGTGTGGACGTACAGCAACAACAGAATAGTGTGGACGTACAGCAACAACAGAATGGTGTGGACGTACCGCAACAACAGAATGGTGTGGACGTACCGCAACAACAGAATGGTGTGGACGTACAGCAACAACAGAATAGTGTGGACGTACAGCAACAACAGAATGGTGTGGACGTACCCCAACAACAGAATGGTGTGGACGTACCCCATTAACAGAAGATAGAGATACATCAACCTCTAGTGAGTCAACCACAATACAGTCCGACTAGTCCACTGGTTCAACCTCTAGTCAACCACAACACAGTCAGACTAGTCCACTGGTTCAACCTCTAGTCAACCATAATACAGTCCGACTAGTCCACTGGTTAAATCTCTAGTCAACCATAACACAGTCAGACTAGTCCACTGGTTCAACCTCTAGTCAACCACAGTCAGACTAGTCCACTGGTTCAACCTTTAGTCAACCACAACACAGTCAGACTAGTCCACTAGTTCAACGTCTAGTCAACCATAGTCAGGCTAGTCCACTAGTTCCTCTATGTCAACCACAGTCAGACTAGTCCACTAGTTCCTCTATGTCAACCACAGTCAGACTAGTCCACTAGTTCCTCTATGTCAACCACAGTCAGACTAGTCCACTAGTTCCTCTATGTCAACCACAGTCAGACTAGTCCACTAGTTCCTCTATGTCAACCACAGTCAGGCTAGTCCACTTGTTCCTCTATGTCAACCACAGTCAGACTAGTCCACTAGTTCCTCTATGTCAACCACAGTCAGGCTAGTCCACTTGTTCCTCTATGTCAACCACAGTCAGACTAGCCCACTTGTTCCTCTATGTCAACCAATACCAGTCTTTTTACTAGACTATTTCCATGGCACAAACCAAAGGCCCCCAAAGCAACATTCTGTCCCTGACTTTCAATCACCAGTCAGTGGAAACCATCAAGAGACCATCTCTTTTAGGCAGAGAGTAACAGAGCTCGGCCTGGTATTCTCATCAGGTGTGAAATCTCTCTCCTTCCACAAGATTGCACACATACTAATGTGGTTTAAAGACTTACTCTGTGAACAAGAACATAAAATAACACTAGTAATACAACAGTAGTGTGGCTCTGAGCAGGGAAGGATGAGGTCATGGTGGCTAGTGGACTGGGGCTTGATGGTAGTAGGGGAGGGAGGGGCCAGAAAACAGAGAGACATGACATGAAAGAGCCCAAGGAGTGATATGCAAGGACGCGGGGCGGTTCGGCCGGAGACATTGCTGCGACAACCTTAGTCAATAACAACACTTGACAAGAACCAAAACTCTGAGGAATGAAAAAATATACCTCTTGAGACTTCAGCCTCAACTACAGCAGCCAGATCTACAGAGAAATTGGTCATCAATCTGTCCGGCTCGCTGCTCAGACCGTACACCACCACCTCACCCCACCCAACTAAACTCCCCCCTCAGGAGGCTAGTCCACCCAGGGAGGAAGGACACCATCCATTCCTTTAATCCCTCTTTTTCATAAATCATCCCTGGCTGAAAACACAGTACACAGAACACAGCAATGGCTAGGACATGAAGAATAGTGGCTAGGACTGTGGCTAGGACATGAAGAATAGTGACTAGGACAGTGGCTAGGACATGAAGAATAGTGGCTAGTACAGTAGCTAGGACATGAAGAATAGTGGCTAGGACAGTGGCTAGAACATGAAGAATAGTGGCTAGGACAGTGGCTAGGACATGAAGAATAGTGGCTAGGACAGTAGCTAGGACATGAAGAATAGTGGCTAGGACAGTGGCTAGGACATGAAGAATAGTGGCTAGGACAGTGGCTAGGACATGAAGAATAGTGGCTAGGACAGTGGCTAGAACATGAAGAATAGTGGCTAGGACTGTGGCTAGAACATGAAGAATAGTGGCTAGGACAGTAGCTAGGACATGAAGAATAGTGGCTAGGACAGTGGCTAGGACATGAAGAATAGTGGCTAGGACAGTGGCTAGGACATGAAGAATAGTGGCTAGGACAGTGGCTAGGACATGAAGAATAGTGGCTAGGACAGTGGCTAGGACATGAAGAATAGTGGCTAGGACAGTGGCTAGGACATGAAGAATAATGGCTAGGACATGTAGGACAGTGGCTAGGACATGTAGGACAGTGGCTAGGACATGTAGGACAGTGGCTAGGACATGTAGGACAGTGGCTAAGACATGTAGGACAGTGGCTAGGACATGTAGGACTGTGGCTAGGACATGTAGGACTGTGGATAGGACATGTAGGACTGTGGATAGGACATGTAGGACAGTGGCTAGGATATGTAGGACATTTGCTAGGACATGTAGGACAGTGGCTAGGACATGTAGGACAGTGGCTAAGACATGTAGGACAGTGGCTAGGACATGTAGGACTGTGGATAGGACATGTAGGACAGTGGCTAGGATATGTAGGACAGTGGCTAGGACATGTAGGACAGTGGCTAAGACATGTAGGACAGTGGCTAGGACATGTAGGACTGTGGATAGGACATGTAGGACAGTGGCTAGGATATGTAGGACATTGGCTAGGACATGTAGGACAGTGGCTAGGACATGTAGGACAGTGGCTAGGACATGTAGGACAGTGGCTAGGACATGTAGGACAGTGGCTAAGACATGTAGGACAGTGGCTAGGACATGTAGGACTGTGGCTAGGACATGTAGGACTGTGGATAGGACATGTAGGACTGTGGATAGGACATGTAGGACAGTGGCTAGGATATGTAGGACATTGGCTAGGACATGTAGGACTGTGGATAGGACATGTAGGACAGTGGCTAGGATATGTAGGACATTGGCTAGGACATGTAGGACTGTGGATAGGACATGTAGGACAGTGGCTAGGATATGTAGGACAGTGGCTAGGACATGGAAAGTGGCCCCACTGGGGCCTTCAGAGACTAAACAGCGCCCCTCACGCCCCCTCCTCATACGACAACAAATCACTCAGGTAAAAATGTGTAATTTCCTGTCTGACAGCATTGACATTATGGGCACCCTGCTATGCGTCTCTGTTTGTGCTCACCCCACAGCAAGGGGGCAGGGCCCTGAAATACAGTTCTATTGGCCCTGGAGCCCAACACAAAAACTGAACACTGGAACCTGACACTGAAACTGAACACTGAAACTGAACACTGGAACCCAACTCTAGAACTCAACACTAGAACCCAATTCTAGAACCCAACACTGAAACCCAACACTGGAACTGAACACTGGAACACAACATTGAAACCCAACACTGGAACAGAACACTGGAACCCAACTCTAGAATCCAACACTGAAACCCAACACTGGAACTGAACACTGGAACCCAACTCTAGAACTCAACATTAGAACCCAATTCTAGAACCCAACACTGAAACCCAACACTGGAACTGAACACCGGAACCCAACTCAACTCAACATTAGAACCCAATTCTAGAACCCAACACTGGAACCCAACTCTAGAACTCAACATTAGAACCCAATTCTAGAACCCAACACTGAAACCCAACACTGGAACTGAACACTGGAACTGAACACTGGGGGCCCTTAATACATGACATGGCATGGCACAAAACAAATCAGACCATGGCACATCAATCAGACCATGGCACATCAATCAGACCATCAGACCGCTACGGAGAGCCAACTCTGAAGAATAAAGAATGTCTTCTTCTCTATCATTCCAGTATTACAGTAGGTCAGCAGACAGATGCTTCAACTGAAGCATGGCTTATCGATTACATCTGCACACCTTGATGTATTACTGTAGTAATTCAGGTTAAGTGTTGTGCTCAAGGGACCAGCGGCAGTAGCGTGCAGCCTCCTGGGTGTGTGCTGATCGGTAGGCCATACCGCTGACCTATAAAAGTCATTTTTTCACAACTACTCCAGCTTACTTTAAGCGTGAGAGAGGAAACCCCAAAATATTTTGGACAAACATTTCCGTGTGAGGAATGAGGAATTTATTGTTTACCTTAATGGACCACATTCCAGGCTCCGGGTCCTTGATGTTGATGACCCTGGCAGAGTTAGGAATGTGCAGGAGTTCCGTCAGACCATCGCTCTTCCCGACGAGCTTCCCTGTTTGGAAATACATTTACATTTTCTTTGCAGCCAACCAAACCAAACAAACTTCATCAAATCAGAGCTAAAACAATAGAATTGAACTCATCGAACTAATATTGAGCTTAAATCAAATTAAATTGTATTTGTCACATGCGCCGAATACAATTTGACATGAAATGCTTGCTTACGAGCCCTTCCCAACGACACAGAGTTTGAAAAAAATACAAATAAATACAAATAGTAACACAAGAGGAATAAAATATAAAATGGATCTATATACTGTGCAGGGAGTACCAGTACCAGATCATTGTGCAGGGGTACGAGGTATTTGAGGTAGATATGTACAAGAAGGCAGGGTAAAGTGACTAGGCATCAGGATAGACAATAATAAGGTATTTGAGGTAGATATGTACATGAAGGCAGGGTAAAGTGACTAGGCATCAGGATAGACAATAATAAGGTATTTGAGGTAGATATGTACATGAAGACAGGGTAAAGTGACTAGGCATCAGGACAGACAATAATAAGGTATTTGAGGTAGATATGTACATGAAGACAGGGTAAAGTGACTAGGCATCAGGATAGATAATAATAAGATATTTGAGGTAGATATGTACATGAAGGCAGGGTAAAGTGACTAGGCATCAGGATAGATAATAATAAGGTATTTGAGGTAGATATGTACATGAAGGCAGGGTAAAGTGACTAGACATCAGGATAGATAATAATAAGGTATTTGAGGTAGATATGTACATGAAGGCAGGGTAAAGTGACTAGACATCAGGATAGATAATAATAAGGTATTTGAGGTAGATATGTACATGAAGGCAGGGTAAAGTGACAAGGCATCAGGATACATCATAATAAGAGTAAAATAAAGAACAGACTTGCAGCAGCAAATGGTGAGTGTTAAAGTGTGTGTGAGTTTTATGTGTGCGTTTGTGTGTATTTACTGTATGTGAATGTATGTGTGTGGATTTTGTGTGAGTATTAATGTAGTGTGTACGAGTGTGTATATAGTATATACACTAAGTGTACAAAAAATTAAGAACACCTTCCTAATATTGAGTTGCACAACCCAGCAGTGTTTCAGTTCTTGACATAAACCGGTGCGCATGGCACCTACTACCATACCCCGTATAAAAGGCACTTAAATCTTTTGCCTTGCCATGTCTCAATTGTCTCAAGGCTAAAAAATATTTATTTAACCTGTCTCCTCCCCTTCATTTACACTAATTTAAGTATATTTAACATTTGACGTCAATAAGGGATCATAGCTTTCACCTGGATTCACCTGGTCAGTCTACGTCATGGAAAGAGCAGGTGTTCATAATGTTTTGTGCACTCAGTGTATGAGTGCATATAGTCAGTGGAAGATAGGGTCAGTGCAGATAGTCCGGGTAACCATTTAACTAACTATTTAGTAGCCTTATGGCTATTTAGCAGTCTTATGGCTTGTCTCAGAGTCTGTTGGTCCGAGAGCTCATGCTCCGGTACCATTTGCCAGATGGTAACAGAGTGAAGAGTCTTTGGACATTTTTCGGGCATTCCTCTTACACTGCCTGATATATCACCTTTGAGAGCCTCCTGACTGGTTGCATCACCGCCTGGTATGGCAACTGCTCGGCATCTGACTGTAAGGCCCTACAGAGGGTAGTGCGTATGGCCCAGTACATCACTGGGACCAAGCTTCCTGCCATCCAGGACCTCTATAGGACTACCTGGCATGATGACTCCTTGCTGTCCCCAGTCCACCTGCCCTTGCTGCTGCTCCAGTTTCAACTGTTCTGCCTGCGGCTATGGAACCCTGACCTGTTCACCGGACATGCTACCTGTCCCAGACCTGCTGTTTTCAACTTTCTAGAGACAGCAGGAGCGGTAGAGATACTCTCAATGATCGGCTATGAAAAGCCAACTGACATTTACTCCTGAGGTGCTGACCTGTTGCACCCTCGATAACTACTGTGATTATTATTATTTGACCATGCTGGTTGGTCATTTATGAACATTTGAACATCTTGTCCATGTTCTGAAATAATCTCCACCCGGCACAGCCAGAAGAGCACTAGCCACCCCTCATAGCCTGGTTCCTCTCTAGGTTTCTTGCTAGGTTTTGGCCTTTCTAGGGAGTTTTTCCTAGCCACTGTGCTTCTACACCTGCATTGCTTGCTGTTTGGGGGTTTAGGCTGGGTTTCTGTACAGCACTTTGAGATATCAGCTGATGTAAGAAGGGCTATATAAATACATGTGATTTGATTTGATTTGATATACTGGCAGAGGGAGGACCAAAAAATTGGCAAATACTCCAGTCACCTAGGTCATAAACTGTTCTCTCTGCTACCGCATGGAAATTCTAGATCCAAAAGCCTCCTTAACAGCTTCTACCCCCAAGCCATAAGACTGCTAAACAATTAATCAAATGGCCACCCGGACTATTTACATTGACCCCCCCTCCCTTTGTTTTTACACTGCTGCTACTCTCTGTTTTACCCCTACCTACATGTACACTGCTGCTACTCTCTGTTTTACCCCTACCTACATGTACACTGCTGCTACTCTCTGTTTTACCCCTACCTACATGTACCCTGCTGCTACTCTCTGTTTTACCCCTACCTACATGTACACTGCTGCTACTCTCTGTTTTACCCCTACCTACATGTACACTGCTGCTACTTTGTTTTACCCCTACCTACATGTACACTGCTGCTACTCTCTGTTTTACCCCTACCTACATGTACACTGCTGCTACTCTCTGTTTTACCCCTACCTACATGTACACTGCTGCTACTCTCACCTACATGTACCCTGCTGCTACTCTCTGTTTTACCCCTACCTACATGTACACTGCTGCTACTCACTGTTTTACCCCTACCTACATGTACCCTGCTGCTACTCTCTGTTTTACCCCTACCTACATGTACACTGCTGCTACTCTCTGTTTTACCCCTACCTACATGTACACTGCTGCTACTCTCTGTTTTACCTCTACCTACATGTACACTGCTGCTACTCTCTGTTTTACCCCTACCTACATGTACACTGCTGCTACTCTCTGTTTTACCCCTACCTACATGTACACTGCTGCTACTCTCTGTTTTACCCCTACCTACATGTACACTGCTGCTACTCTCTGTTTTACCCCTACCTACATGTACACTGCTGCTACTCTCTGTTTTACCCCTACCTACATGTACACTGCTGCTACTCTCTGTTTTACCCCTACCTACATGTACACTGCTGCTACTCTCTGTTTTACCCCTACCTACATGTACACTGCTGCTACTCTCTGTTTTACCCCTACCTACATGTACACTGCTGCTACTCTCTGTTTTACCCCTACCTACATGTACACTGCTGCTACTCTCTGTTTTACCCCTACCTACATGTACACTGCTGCTACTCTCTGTTTTACCCCTACCTACATGTACACTGCTGCTACTCTCTGTTTTACCCCTACCTACATGTACCCTGCTGCTACTCACTGTTTTACCCCTACCTACATGTACACTGCTGCTACTCTCTGTTTTACCCCTACCTACATGTACACTGCTGCTACTCTCTGTTTTACCCCTACCTACATGTACACTGCTGCTACTCTCTGTTTTACCCCTACCTACATGTACACTGCTGCTACTCTCTGTTTTACCCCTACCTACATGTACACTGCTGCTACTCTCTGTTTTACCCCTACCTACATGTACACTGCTGCTACTCTCTGTTTTACCCTTACCTACATGTACACTGCTGCTACTCTCTGTTTTACCCCTACCTACATGTACACTGCTGCTACTCACTGTTTTACCCCTACCTACATGTACACTGCTGCTACTCACTGTTTTACCCCTACCTACATGTACACTGCTGCTACTCTCTGTTTTACCCCTACCTACATGTACACTGCTGCTACTCTCTGTTTTACCCCTACCTACATGTACCCTGCTGCTACTCACTGTTTTACCCCTACCTACATGTACACTGCTGCTACTCTCTGTTTTACCCCTACCTACATGTACACTGCTGCTACTCTCTGTTTTACCCCTACCTACATGTACACTGCTGCTACTCTCTGTTTTACCCCTACCTACATGTACACTGCTGCTACTCTCTGTTTTACCCCTACCTACATGTACACTGCTGCTACTCTCTGTTTTACCCCTACCTACATGTACACTGCTGCTACTCTCTGTTTTACCCCTACCTACATGTACACTGCTGCTACTCTCTGTTTTACCCCTACCTACATGTACACTGCTGCTACTCTCTGTTTTACCCCTACCTACATGTACACTGCTGCTACTCTCTGTTTTACCCCTACCTACATGTACACTGCTGCTACTCTCTGTTTTACCCTTACCTACATGTACACTGCTGCTACTCTCTGTTTTACCCTTACCTACATGTACACTGCTGCTACTCTCTGTTTTACCCCTACCTACATGTACACTGCTGCTACTCTCTGTTTTACCCCTACCTACATGTACACTGCTGCTACTCTCTGTTTTACCCCTACCTACATGTAACCTGCTGCTACTCTCTGTTTTACCCCTACCTACATGTACACTGCTGCTACTCTCTGTTTTACCCCTACCTACATGTACACTGCTGCTACTCTCTGTTTCACCCCTACCTACATGTACACTGCTGCTACTCTCTGTTTTACCCTTACCTACATGTACCCTGCTGCTACTCACTGTTTTACCCCTACCTACATGTACACTGCTGCTACTCTCTGTTTTACCCCTACCTACATGTACACTGCTGCTACTCTCTGTTTTACCCCTACCTACATGTACACTGCTGCTACTCTCTGTTTTACCCCTACCTACATGTACCCTGCTGCTACTCTCTGTTTTACCCCTACCTACATGTACACTGCTGCTACTCTCTGTTTTACCCCTACCTACATGTAACCTGCTGCTACTCTCTGTTTTACCCCTACCTACATGTACCCTGCTGCTACTCTCTGTTTTACCCCTACCTACATGTACACTGCTGCTACTCTCTGTTTTACCCCTACCTACATGTACACTGCTGCTACTCTCTGTTTTACCCCTACCTACATGTACACTGCTGCTACTCTCTGTTTTACCCCTACCTACATGTACACTGCTGCTACTCTCTGTTTTACCCCTACCTACATGTACACTGCTGCTACTCTCTGTTTTACCCCTACCTACATGTACACTGCTGCTACTCTCTGTTTTACCCCTACCTACATGTACACTGCTGCTACTCTCTGTTTTACCCCTACCTACATGTACACTGCTGCTACTCTCTGTTTTACCCCTACCTACATGTACACTGCTGCTACTCTCTGTTTTACCCCTACCTACATGTACACTGCTGCTACTCTCTGTTTTACCCCTACCTACATGTACACTGCTGCTACTCTCTGTTTTACCCTTACCTACATGTACACTGCTGCTACTCTCTGTTTTACCCTTACCTACATGTACACTGCTGCTACTCTCTGTTTTACCCCTACCTACATGTACACTGCTGCTACTCTCTGTTTTACCCCTACCTACATGTACACTGCTGCTACTCTCTGTTTTACCCCTACCTACATGTAACCTGCTGCTACTCTCTGTTTTACCCCTACCTACATGTACACTGCTGCTACTCTCTGTTTTACCCCTACCTACATGTACACTGCTGCTACTCTCTGTTTCACCCCTACCTACATGTACACTGCTGCTACTCTCTGTTTTACCCTTACCTACATGTACCCTGCTGCTACTCACTGTTTTACCCCTACCTACATGTACACTGCTGCTACTCTCTGTTTTACCCCTACCTACATGTACACTGCTGCTACTCTCTGTTTTACCCCTACCTACATGTACACTGCTGCTACTCTCTGTTTTACCCCTACCTACATGTACCCTGCTGCTACTCTCTGTTTTACCCCTACCTACATGTACACTGCTGCTACTCTCTGTTTTACCCCTACCTACATGTAACCTGCTGCTACTCTCTGTTTTACCCCTACCTACATGTACCCTGCTGCTACTCTCTGTTTTACCCCTACCTACATGTACACTGCTGCTACTCTCTGTTTTACCCCTACCTACATGTACACTGCTGCTACTCTCTGTTTTACCCCTACCTACATGTACACTGCTGCTACTCTCTGTTTTACCCCTACCTACATGTACCCTGCTGCTACTCTCTGTTTTACCCCTACCTACATGTACCCTGCTGCTACTCTCTGTTTTACCCCTACCTACATGTACCCTGCTGCTACTCTCTGTTTTACCCCTACCTACATGTACACTGCTGCTACTCACTGTTTTACCCCTACCTACATGTACACTGCTGCTACTCTCTGTTTTACCCCTACCTACATGTACACTGCTGCTACTCTCACCTACATGTACCCTGCTGCTACTCTCTGTTTTACCCCTACCTACATGTACACTGCTGCTACTCACTGTTTTACCCCTACCTACATGTACCCTGCTGCTACTCTCTGTTTTACCCCTACCTACATGTACACTGCTGCTACTCTCTGTTTTACCCCTACCTACATGTACACTGCTGCTACTCTCTGTTTTACCCCTACCTACATGTACACTGCTGCTACTCTCTGTTTTACCCCTACCTACATGTACACTGCTGCTACTCTCTGTTTTACCCCTACCTACATGTACACTGCTGCTACTCTCTGTTTTACCCCTACCTACATGTACACTGCTGCTACTCTCTGTTTTACCCCTACCTACATGTACCCTGCTGCTACTCTCTGTTTTACCCCTACCTACATGTACACTGCTGCTACTCTCTGTTTTACCCCTACCTACATGTACACTGCTGCTACTCTCTGTTTTACCCCTACCTACATGTACACTGCTGCTACTCACTGTTTTACCCCTACCTACATGTACACTGCTGCTACTCTCTGTTTTACCCCTACCTACATGTACACTGCTGCTCCTCTCTGTTTTACCTCTACCTACATGTACACTGCTGCTACTCTCTGTTTTACCCCTACCTACATGTACACTGCTGCTACTCTCTGTTTTACTCCTACCTACATGTACACTGCTGCTACTCTCTGTTTTACCCCTACCTACATGTACACTGCTGCTACTCTCTGTTTTACCCCTACCTACATGTACACTGCTGCTACTCTCTGTTTTACCCCTACCTACATGTACACTGCTGCTACTCTCTGTTTTACCCCTACCTACATGTACACTGCTGCTACTCTCTGTTTTACCCCTACCTACATGTACACTGCTGCTACTCTCTGTTTTACCCCTACCTACATGTACACTGCTGCTACTCTCTGTTTTACCCCTACCTACATGTACACTGCTGCTACTCTCTGTTTTACCCCTACCTACATGTACCCTGCTGCTACTCACTGTTTTACCCCTACCTACATGTACACTGCTGCTACTCTCTGTTTTACCCCTACCTACATGTACACTGCTGCTACTCTCTGTTTTACCCCTACCTACATGTACACTGCTGCTACTCTCTGTTTTACCCCTACCTACATGTACACTGCTGCTACTCTCTGTTTTACCCCTACCTACATGTACACTGCTGCTACTCTCTGTTTTACCCCTACCTACATGTACACTGCTGCTACTCTCTGTTTTACCCCTACCTACATGTACACTGCTGCTACTCTCTGTTTTACCCCTACCTACATGTACACTGCTGCTACTCTCTGTTTTACCCCTACCTACATGTACACTGCTGCTACTCTCTGTTTTACCCCTACCTACATGTACACTGCTGCTACTCTCTGTTTTACCCCTACCTACATGTACACTGCTGCTACTCTCTGTTTTACCCCTACCTACATGTACACTGCTGCTACTCTCTGTTTTACCCCTACCTACATGTACACTGCTGCTACTCTCTGTTTTACCCCTACCTACATGTACACTGCTGCTACTCTCTGTTTTACCCCTACCTACATGTACACTGCTGCTACTCTCTGTTTTACCCCTACCTACATGTACCCTGCTGCTACTCACTGTTTTACCCCTACCTACATGTACACTGCTGCTACTCTCTGTTTTACCCCTACCTACATGTACACTGCTGCTACTCTCTGTTTTACCCCTACCTACATGTACACTGCTGCTACTCTCTGTTTTACCCCTACCTACATGTACACTGCTGCTACTCTCTGTTTTACCCTTACCTACATGTACACTGCTGCTACTCTCTGTTTTACCCCTACCTACATGTACACTGCTGCTACTCTCTGTTTTACCCCTACCTACATGTACACTGCTGCTACTCTCTGTTTTACCCCTACCTACATGTAACCTGCTGCTACTCTCTGTTTTACCCCTACCTACATGTACACTGCTGCTACTCTCTGTTTTACCCCTACCTACATGTACACTGCTGCTACTCACTGTTTTACCCCTACCTACATGTACACTGCTGCTACTCTCTGTTTTACCCCTACCTACATGTACCCTGCTGCTACTCTCTGTTTTACCCCTACCTACATGTACACTGCTGCTACTCTCTGTTTTACCCCTACCTACATGTACATTGCTGCTACTCTCTGTTTTCCCTTACCTACATGTACACTGCTGCTACTCACTGTTTTACCCCTACCTACATGTACACTGCTGCTACTCTCTGTTTTACCCCTACCTACATGTACACTGCTGCTACTCTCTGTTTTACCCCTACCTACATGTACACTGCTGCTACTCTCTGTTTTACACCTACCTACATGTACACTGCTGCTACTCTCTGTTTTACCCCTACCTACATGTACACTGCTGCTACTCTCTGTTTTACCCCTACCTACATGTACACTGCTGCTACTCACTGTTTTACCCCTACCTACATGTACACTGCTGCTACTCTCTGTTTTACCCCTACCTACATGTACACTGCTGCTACTCTCTGTTTTACCCCTACCTACATGTACACTGCTGCTACTCTCTGTTTTACCCCTACCTACATGTACACTGCTGCTACTCACTGTTTTACCCCTACCTACATGTACACTGCTGCTACTCTCTGTTTTACCCCTACCTACATGTACACTGCTGCTACTCTCTGTTTTACCCCTACCTACATGTACACTGCTGCTACTCTCTGTTTTACCCCTACCTACATGTACACTGCTGCTACTCTCTGTTTTACCCTTACCTACATGTACACTGCTGCTACTCTCTGTTTTACCCCTACCTACATGTACACTGCTGCTACTCTCTGTTTTACCCCTACCTACATGTACACTGCTGCTACTCTCTGTTTTACCCCTACCTACATGTAACCTGCTGCTACTCTCTGTTTTACCCCTACCTACATGTACACTGCTGCTACTCTCTGTTTTACCCCTACCTACATGTACACTGCTGCTACTCACTGTTTTACCCCTACCTACATGTACACTGCTGCTACTCTCTGTTTTACCCCTACCTACATGTACCCTGCTGCTACTCTCTGTTTTACCCCTACCTACATGTACACTGCTGCTACTCTCTGTTTTACCCCTACCTACATGTACACTGCTGCTACTCTCTGTTTTACCCTTACCTACATGTACACTGCTGCTACTCACTGTTTTACCCCTACCTACATGTACACTGCTGCTACTCTCTGTTTTACCCCTACCTACATGTACACTGCTGCTACTCTCTGTTTTACCCCTACCTACATGTACACTGCTGCTACTCTCTGTTTTACACCTACCTACATGTACACTGCTGCTACTCTCTGTTTTACCCCTACCTACATGTACACTGCTGCTACTCTCTGTTTTACCCCTACCTACATGTACACTGCTGCTACTCACTGTTTTACCCCTACCTACATGTACACTGCTGCTACTCTCTGTTTTACCCCTACCTACATGTACACTGCTGCTACTCTCTGTTTTACCCCTACCTACATGTACACTGCTGCTACTCTCTGTTTTACCCCTACCTACATGTACAAATTACCTCGACTAACACGTACCCCCTCACATTGAATTAGTACCGGTACCCAATGTATATAATCTTATAATTGTTATGTAATTTTCCTGTGTTATTTTTTAAATGTTTTGTGTTTATTTAGTAAATATTTATTTTCTCTATTTAAGCATTTCACGGTAAGGTGCATATGACAAAATAATTTGATTTGATTTGATATGATTTAGAGGTCCTGGATGGCAGGGAGTTCGGCCCCAGTGATGTACTGGGCTGTCCGCACCACCCTCTGTAGCGCTTTGCGGTCTAGAGCGGTGCAGTTGCCATACCAACCAGTGATGAAGCCAGTCAAGATGCTCTCGATAGTGCAGTTGTAGAATTTTTTGAGGATCCGAGGGCCCATGCCAAATCTTTTCAGTCTCCTGAGGGGGAAAAGGTGTTGTCATGCCCTCTTCACGACTGTGCAGGTGTGTGTGGACCATGTTAAGTCCTTAGGGATGTGGATGCCAAGGAACTTGAAGCTCTCGATCCGCTCCACTACAGCCCTGTCGATGTGGATGGGGGCATGCTCTCCCCCCTCTTTCTCCTGTAGTCCACGATCAGCTCCTTGCTCTTACAAACATTGAGGGAGAGGTTGTTGTCCTGGCACCACACTGCTAAGTAGGTGAACACGGAGTATAGGAGGGGACTAAGCACCCCAGATGCCCACCGTGTAGAGGGCCAGCATGGCAGAGGTGTTGTTGCCTACCCTCACCACCTGGGGCCGGCCCATGAGGATGTCCAGGATCCAGTCGCAGAGTGAGCAGTTCAGTCCCAGGGTCCCCAGCTTGGTGAGGAGCCTGGAGGGAACTATGATGTTGAACACTGAGCTATAGTCTATGAAAAGCATTCTCACATAGGTATTTCCCCTCTTTCCAGATGGGAGAGAGAAGTGTGAAGTGCAACTGAGATTGCGTCATCTGTGGATCTGTTGGGGCGGTATGCAAGTTGGAGTGGGTCCAAGGTGTCTGGGCTGATGGTGTTGATGTGAGCCATGACCAGCCTTTCAAAGCACTTCATAGCTGAGTAGAACTGAAAGAAGTCCCCCAAATAGTAAAGCTACAGTGCATTAGAAAAGCCTTCAGCGAACAGTACAGTGCCTGAAACAGTGAGCAGACAGTCCTGTGAAAGGTGATAGGGAAGGGGTGTTGTATTTTGTGCTGTGGCCTACCCTGGGGGTTGCGTATCTCGATGTCAGGTGCAGGGCCGCTGAGTGCCACAGTGACCTCCTTCAGGCTGGGGTCAAAGGGGATCGGCCAGGTGTTGCTGACCCCGTTGTAGTGGTCAGTGGACAGCAGGTGGACCTTGGATGACTTCACTGCCTCTTCCACCCATTTCAACACCTACAGGAAGGGAGAGAGAGAGAGGGAGTTGGATGAGAGGACAATATGTACAGAGATGACAATATGCACACACACACACACACACACAGAACATAGAAGGGCGATTCCACTCCAGAAGGCCCACAAATATTTCTGGTATCTCAGATTGTTCTGGAAATTCTCACATAGAAACTTCATTGAGAGGAAGGATGTTTTTATATGCATTTTACATTTGTATCACAAACCATTTCTGAGAAAATCATGATAAAGCTATGAGAGCTTTGAGATAACTCTGTAATGAAAAGCGCTATACAAATTATTAGCACTATACAAAGTATTATTATTCTTATTATAAAAGAGGCCATTTTAGGCCCTTTTTAGACCTGTACATGCCTCCTGTAAGACCCTATGATGTGTGAAGCGTATATGATGCAGACAACATGTTGGAGTCATTACACTCCTTACAGTGTGCTCTAACATATGGAGTATGTCCAGATTCTGAAATACAAATGTTCACATTCATTTATTTATTCAACATAAAAAAATATTAATATAAACATCTCAAAACTGCCCTTTTGATTTAGCTTATTGTTTGGAACAATATCCTCTTGAAGTATATAACATTTCATAGCGGGCTTGTCACGTTCCTGAGCTATTTCTGTTAGTTTGTTGTATGTGTTAGTTGGTCAGGACGTGAGGTTGGGTGGGCATTCTATGTTGTCTGTTTCTATGTTGGTTTAAGGGTTGCCTGGTATGGCTCTCAATTAGAGGCAGGTGTTTGGCGTTCCTCTAATTGAGAGTCATATTTAGGTAGGTTGTTTCACAGTGTTCATTGTGGGTGGTTGTCTCCTGTGTCAGTGTTTGTCGCACCATACGGGACTGTTCGGTTTGTTTGTTCATCGTTCTTTTGTGTAGTCTATTTTCCCTGTTCGTGCGTTCTTCGTGTTTAATGTAAGTTTGTCGTCCAGGTCTGTCTACTCCGTTTGTTGTTTTGTTAGTTTATAGTGAAGTTCGTGTTTTCGTGTTTTCTTTAAATAAATTATGTATTCACAACCCGCTGCGCCTTGGTTCAATCACTACTCCTCCTCTTCGGTTGAAGAGGAGGAGGACTACCGTTACAGGGCTCTCTGATACTTTTGAAATATGTTCAGGCTATCTTGGCAGTGGAATCATCCAGAAGCTAGTTTTTGTTCCACACATTACTGTATTCACGCCTTACTTTCAGGTTTCCCACGCCCACTCCTTCTCAGTCCCAGAGTAAAGGCTCATAGGCAGCATCAGGGATTCATTGACCAAAACACACAAGACCATTACAGACTATTATTTATTCTCTGACATTCTTTTTTATTTGGTCTTTTATAAACAATACAAGACATATACACACACAAACTACAACATCATACAACCATCAACTACATCACACCTGCCCAGACCCACAAGCACACACCCCCATCTCCAGCATCACACATCTCTGACATTCCACCGATCCCTCTCTTCCTCCACGAATCCACCTCCATCGCCTCCCCCCCCACACCATCGTAACCACCACCTACTGACCCTCGTCAGCTGCAAGGTCATCCCCCAACATGTGCAGGGACTTTGGAGAAAAGGGGTTGAAGCCCCCCTGAGTCCTGACCCAGCCCGAGCCCCAGCTCCTGTTTTCCCCAGCTTCTGTTCTGTGTGACCGACCCACTACTTCCAGACCTCTTAAACCCTCACCATTGCCTTGTTGCTCTACACATGCCTCCACCATCAATCCCCTCTCTGGGGTGATGTCCCGGGGCTGTCCCCCTGGCCCAGAGGGGACACAGTGGCAGGTCTGTCATGGGGAGGTCAAACGACACCGGCCCAGGTGCAGAGGCCGTAGCTGGACAGACAGAAGGGGACCCCAGCCTCTCTTCTTGTGGGACCATGGAGGCCATGGGGCCAGGGTCGGGCCAGGTGGGAGTAGAGGGTTCAATGGAAATGGTAGAGGTCAACTAGCCATTATTCTTTATGTCAGCCCCCTGCTTGTGCTTGTCCATCAATAGACATGTGGTTACCCCTCAGACAGATATAATGAACTCATTGTTATCAGAGGTGATCAAAGGATAGCTTTCAGTAGTCAAGTATGTTTAAAAGAGAGAGAGGGAAAGAGAGAGAGAGAGAAAGAGAGAGAGAGAGCGAGAGAGAGAGAGCGAGAGAGAGAGAGCGAAAGAGAAAGAAAGAGAGAGAGAAAGAGAGAGAGAGAAAGAAAGAAAGAGAGAGACGGGGGAGAGAGAGAGAAAGAGAGAGACGGGGGAGAGAGAGAGAGACGGGGGAGAGAGAGAAAGAGAGAGACGGGGGAGAGAGAGAGAGACGGGGAGAGAGAGAAAGAGAGAGACGGGGGAGAGAGAGAAAGAGAGAGACGGGGGAGAGAGAGAGAGACGGGGGAGAGAGAGAAAGAGAGAGACGGGGGAGAGAGAGAAAGAGAGAGACGGGGGAGAGAGAGAGAGACGGGGGAGAGAGAGAAAGAGAGAGACGGGGGAGAGAGAGAAAGACGGGGGAGAGAGAGAGAGACGGGGGAGAGAGAGAAAGAGAGAGACGGGGGAGAGAGAGAGAGACGGGGGAGAGAGAGAAAGAGAGAGACGGGGGAGAGAGAGAGAAAGAGAGAGACGGGGGAGAGAGAGAAAGAGAGAGACGGGGGAGAGAGAGAAAGAGAGAGACGGGGGAGAGAGAGAGAGATGGGGGAGAGAGAGAGAGAGAGAGACGGGGGAGAGAGAGAGAAAGAGAGAGAGAGAGAGAGAGACGGGGGAGAGAGAGAAAGAGAGAGACGGGGGAGAGAGAGAAAGAGAGAGACGGGGGAGAGAGAGAAAGACGGGGGGAGGGGGAACCATGTGAGTCAATGCCCATGTCAGAGTTAAGAGAGAGTCATTTTTACATTTCCCTTCAGGCTTCAAGAAAATCTAACTAAAAAACATAATATTTCCATTGATTTGCATTCTTTGGAATGCTCAGACATCATGCATCAATCTGTTTAAGAGCTGTGCAATCAATTAAAGAACTCTTTCACAGTGAAGTCCACATAAATCACAGTTCAGGCAGGCTTGGAGTGGTCCCACCTATAGGATACGACACTAGAGCAGTAAAACCGTCCAGCGATGCTTTAATTACATGAATCTAAGGCCAATGTTTGGGCCAAGTTGAGGCACTCTGAAGCCAGTGATCCTTCCACCATCCGTAACTCCACTTCATTTCAAGCCTGCATGTTCTGTGTCTGAGAATGTTCTGCATCTGAGAATGTTGTGGGTCTGAAAATGTTCTGGGTCTGGAACCAAGTCATAGATCAGTCCTATGTTTGTGTTCTACTGAGACTCGACTCCTGTCAGACAGAGCCAGCTAAGCATCACAGTCTGCTCAGTAGTTGAGAAGAATGAAGTGATGGTAGTAACTCGAACTCGAACTCGAAGAGGAGCCACCAAGTTAGAAGTTTTTTTAGGTACTATTGTATGTCTGAAACTACCAAATGTTATTTGAGGACATAGGGAAAGAGAAAGTGAGGGAGGCACACAACTAAACTGAGAGCAAAGAGATGAACAACTGAACCAAGAGCTGTTTGGCGGACAGTAAGTGTAGAATTGATTAATTCCATTGAGGCTGATTGACAGGTCTTTCAATTCAGGCTGATTGACAGGACTAGTTCCATTCAGGCTGACTGACGGGACTAGTTCCATTCAGGCTGACTGACTGGACGAGATTGATTCGGGCTGACTGACAGAACTAGTTCCACTCAGGCTGACTGGCTGACTTGTTCCATTTGGGCTGACTGACAGAACTAGTTCCATTTGGGCTGACTGGCAGGACTAGTTCCTAATTCCATTCGGGCTGACTGACGTTTCTAGTTCAATTCAGGCTAACTGACAGGATTAGTTCCCTTTGGGCTGACTGACTGGACTAGTTCCTAATTCCATTCGGGCTGACTGACGTTTCTAGTTCAACTGACAGGATTAGTTCCATTCGGACTGACTGAAAAGACTAGTTCCATTCAGGTTGACTGACAGGACTAGTTCCATTCGGACTGACTGAAGAAGCTGGTTCCATTCGGGCTGACTGACAGGACTAGTTCCATTCAGGTTGACTGACAGGACTAGTTCCATTCGGGCTGACTGACAGGACTAGTTCCATTCGGGCTGACTGAAGAAGCTGGTTCCATTCGGGCTGACTGACAGGACTAGTTCCATTCAGGTTGACTGACAGGACTAGTTCCATTCGGGCTGACTGACAGGACTAGTTCCATTCAGGTTGACTGACAGGACTAGTTCCATTCGGACTGACTGAAAAGACTAGTTCCATTCAGGTTGACTGACAGGACTAGTTCCATTCAGGCTAACTGACAGGACTAGTTCCATTCGGACTGACTGAAGAAGCTGGTTCCATTCGGGCTGACTGACAGGACTAGTTCCATTCGGGTTGACTGACAGGACTAGTTCCATTCAGGTTGACTGACAGGAATAGTTCCATTCGGACTGACTGACAGGACTAGTTCCATTCGGGCTGACTGACAGGACTAGTTCCATTCAGGTTGACTGACAGGACTAGTTCCATTCGGACTGACTGAAAAGACTAGTTCCATTCGGGCTGACTGACAGGACTAGTTCCATTCGGGCTGACTGACAGGATTAGTTCCATTCGGGCTGACTGACAGGACTAGTTCCATTCGGGCTGACTGAAGAAGCTGGTTCCAATCGGGCTGAATCTCACCTCGTTGACTTGTTTCTTGTCCAGGTGGAACACCTGTCCAGAGCTGGTGGAGGCGATCTCTTCATAGACCTTGTACCCAATGTGAGCCCGGTCATCACAGTCCCCTGTCAGCACAAACACCACCTACACACACACAAAACACAAAGGGCATCAGACTATAGACACAGCGGCAGAAATAAAGGAATGCAATATTTACATTTTAAACTACATTCAATCTTCTTCAACAATCTCTTCCAGATGTTCACAGCTGTACCTGAGACTGTTTCTGCTGGATGAGCTGCAGGACCTCCTGGGTCAGCTTGTAGTCTTTGGATCGGGCATCTGTGAAGACGTAAATGAAGGACCCTGGCAGGGAGATCTCCAGGGCGATCTTGATGGCGCCAATGCTCATTTCTGGGCAGTCTCCACCTCCCTGGTGACAGAGCCATTAGGATGAGCCAAAACAAACCTATACAGCATGTTGGGTACGTTCACTATCAAAGTGTTCTAAAACATTCTTGGCATTATGCAACAGAGCACTACATGGGAATTTTGCAAGAACACTTGATTCCACACCTATTTGTACATAAAGCACATTGGAAACTATTAAGGATTAATGCAATAATGACATAGTTTGTTCCAATCTGTAATGCATACTGTAGATTAACAAGATTATAATTTAAACACATGAATAGCATGTCTATGAATCCTATAGACAGATTTGGACTGGGGACGAGAGGACTCTCCATTAAGTTGAATGTTGAGGGACTAGCGGTGACATTGACTGATGTGTTGTAGATAAAGCTCCCGAGTGGCGCAGCGGTCTAAGGCACTGCGTCTCAGTGCAAGAGGCATCACTACAGTCCCTGGTTTGATTCCAGGCTGTATCACATCCGGCCGTTTGGGAGTCCCATAGGGCGGCGCACAATTGGCCCAGTGCCGTCCATTTTTGGCCAGGATAGGCTGTCATTGTAAATAAGAATTTGGTCTTAACTGACTTGCCTAGTTAAATTAAGAAATACAAATAAATAGCATGTAGAGGTTGTCGATGATTGGTAATTTGTTCCGCTAAATGTTAATGACTATTTACTGCATCCCAGTGACGTGCAGTCAGGGTAAGCAGGGCAGGCAGAAAAGCTGTTATGAAATTATATATTTTTTAAACGACATCAAAAATTGTTATCTAATGTTTTTGATTCTGTTGATTTTCGCTCAAAATCTCTACATTTGCTAAATCTGCATCAAAACCTCAGGAAAGGCGCCAGGGTATTCATGCCTTTTTTCCAGCCATTCAAATCCATTCAAATCGTTGATGCCACGGCCGTTCCTGAGTCCAGTCACTGTTAATGGACAGGGTCAGCATCGGCCTCGCTGCTTTGCCTAGCTTGAATCTTCATTCGTTGCATTGAGACAATTTCATATTTTGCGTATGCGCATTGCCTAAACATGTTGTGTGGGTATTGCCGGGGGTACGCTGTGCACATTTGGGCGTGTCTAGATAATTTGACGCTCGCATCCCTTCAACTGAACAAAGCTATCTACCAAAAACAACCTGAAAATTTGACACTATTGCTCCTCAAAAATGTTCCGAGTTAGAAAAATGTAACGGTTGCCATTTGGAAGGTTCGAAGAGTAGAATGTCAATTAAAATGAAAGTTAAGACCAGACAGAGGCAGTATACAGGAGCTCTACACACAAGACAAGACATGACAGGCAGCCACCATCTCCCTCACTGCTAGCTGACAGGCAACCACCATCTCCCTCACTGCTAGCTGACAGACAACCACCATCTCCCTCACTGCTGACAGGCAACCACCATCTCCCTCACTGCTAGCTGACAGGCAACCACCATCTCCCTCACTGCTAGCTGACAGGCAACCACCATCTCCCTCACTGCTAGCTGACAGGCAACCACCATCTCCCTCACTGCTAGCTGACAGGCAACCACCAACTCCCTCACTGCTAGCTGACAGGCAACCACCATCTCCCTCACTGCTAGCTGACAGGCAACCACCATCTCCCTCACTGCTAGCTGACAGGCAACCACCATCTCCCTCACTGCTAGCTGACAGACAACCACCATCTCCCTCACTGCTAGCTGACAGGCAACCACCATCTCCCTCACTGCTAGCTGACAGGCAACCACCATCTCCCTCACTGCTAGCTGACAGGCAACCACCATCTCCCTCACTGCTAGCTGACAGACAACCACCATCTCCCTCACTGCTAGCTGATTGTTTTGTCACATAAACTGAAATTAGGCAAACTATTATTGTCCTTCTACGTCTGCATTGCTTGCTGTTTGGGGTTTTAGGCTGGTTTCTGTATAGCACTTTGTGACATTTGCTGATGTTAAATGGGCTTTATAAATACATTTGATTGATATTAGAATTTCAGCAAAAAGGACATGGTGGAGCGATTTCTGCATATTGCACCTTTAATACTTTTTACCCAATGTCACGCCCTGGCCTTAGTATTCTTTGTTTTCTTTATTATTTTAGTTAGGTCAGGGTGTGACATGGGGAATGTTTTGTTGGTTTTGGGTGTTTTTTATGGTATAGGGGTTGTTGTATAGTATATGGGTTTGTGTGGAGTACAGGTGTCTAGTGTTGTCTATGTATGTTTAGTTGTCTAGGAGAGTCTATGGTTGCCTGAATGAGTTCCCAATTAGAGACAGCTGATTTCGGTTGTCTCTGATTGGGAGCCTTATTTAGGGTAGCCATAGGCTCTCATTGGTTGTGGGTAAATGTCTATGTAGAACGTTTGTAGCCTGTATGTATGTGCACAACGTTTGTAGCTTCACGGTCGTTTTGTTGTTTTGTTCGTTTTGTTAAAGTGTTTCGTGTTTATTTTTGTCATCTTTTAAAATAAAAGAAGATGGCTTATTTTCCAACTGCTGCGTTTTGGTCCGTCAATCCCCCACACGATCGTGACACCCAAACTTTTACAACATATTGGATATTTTCTTTTGCTTTGTAGATGTAATCAGAATGAAATGCTGGTGCAGCTGTAAAATCTTTTGAGGATCAGAGGACCCATGCCAAATCTTTTTAGTCTCCTGAGGGTGGTGGATGGGTTTTATCATTCCCTCTTCACAACTGTCGTGGTGTACTTGGACCATGTTAGTTTGTTGTTGATGTGGACGCCAAGGAACTTGAAGCTCTCAACCTGCTCCACTACAGCCCTGTTGATAATAATTGGGGCGTGCTCAGTCCTGTTTTTCTTGTAGTCCACAATCATCTCCTTTGTCTTGATTATGTTGAGGGAGAGGTTGTTCTCCTTGCACCACATGGTCAGGTCTCTGACCTCCTCCCTATAGGCTGTCTCATCATTATCGGTGATCAAGGGAGGGAGCTGTTTATTCCCAGGGTCCTTAGCTTAGTGATAAGCTTTGAGGGAACTATGGTGTTGAACGCTGAGCTGTAGTCAATGAATAGCATTCTCACATAGGTGTTCCTTTTGTCCAGGTGGGAAAGGGCAGTGTGGAGTGCAACAGAGATTGCATCATCTGTGGATCTGTTGTTGCAGGGTTTCTGGGATAATGGTGTTGATGTGAGCCATGACCAGCCTTTCAAAGCATTTCATGGCTACAGATGTGAGTGCTATGGGTGTGTAGTCACTTAGGCAGGTTACCTTAGTGTTCTTGGGCACAGGGACTATGGTGGTCTGCTTGAAACATGTTGGTCTTACAGACTCGGACATGGAGAGGTTGAAAATGTCAATGAAGACACTTGCCAGTTGGTCAGCGTATGCTCGCAGTACACGTCCTGGTAATCCGTCTGGCTCAACGGTCTTGTGAATGTTGACCTGTTTAAAGGTCTTACTCATATCGGCTGCAGAGAACGTGATCACACAGTCATCCGGAACAGTTGGTGCTCTCATGCATGTTTCAGTGTTACTTGCCTCGAAGCGAGCATAGAAGTTATTTAGTTCATCTGGTATGCGCGTGTCACTTGGCAGCTCGCGGCTGTGCTTCCCTTTGTAGTCTGTAATAATTTGCGAGCCCTGCCACATCCGACGAGCGTCGGAGCCGGTCATTTTGATATGTTGATATGGAAATTTCATTAGAACCTTATTTATTATATGTGTGTGTGTAGTAATATTTTACATAATAAAATGATCATGTGTGTGCTTGTTTGCTCTCATTGGAAGAATTATTAATCCATTGTGAAAGGCTATGGAGTAGGGATGGGAATTGCCAGGGACCTCACAATATAATATTACCACCATACTTAGGTGCCGATACGAAATGTAATGCAATTCTCAGGATTCTATATGTATTGCGATTCGATACTGCAAATTTTTTGCGATTCGATATTCCAAACATATTGCTCACTATATGTCTGCTGCAGAACAACAAGAGAGAGCATGAGAAATCAAGTTTTGATCAATCATGTAAATAAAAATGCTGAAAACAAGTTGGTTCACTATTTGAAAAGAAATGGAGAAAAAGCTACAGGATGAAAAATACCAGAGTTTTGGTGCAGGCACAGCTGACTAGCGTTAGCTAACACTACCTTACAAATAATTGGAGTCAAATAGCGATATAATATCTTCCAAAAAGAATATTGCAATATTTAAATGTGTCTATTTTTTCCCCCATCCCTACTATGGAGAATGTGTTGCCAATTATTCAGATGAAATGTGTCTATATGTTGGTATTTTAGTGCCACATATCAGTTGTAACTGTGGATGCTACATCGGTCTATGGCTGAGGTGATTTGAGCAGTGTGTAATTCTGCATCACATCCAGCCGTGATTGGGAGTCTCATAGGGTGGCGCACAATTGGCCCAGCGTCGTCCAGGTTTGGCCCGTTGTAGGCCATCATTGTAAATAAAAAAATAAAAAAAAATTCTTAACTGACTTGCCTAGTTAAATAAAGGCTAAATTTAAAACATCTACATTTAAAATATTCCACCATCAGAGGCTATCGCTTGTGTATCTTGGCTACATTGGTATTTACATATCCATAGATTTGGGGTAAATTTTGGTTAATAGCCTATGTCACTGGTTGTTGGAGCTATCTGTTGTACGGTGAACTTGGGCTTCATCAAGGTTTATTTGTGAGTAAATCTGGCTTTGTTTACCCTGCCACCGGCCTCACCGCACGCCACCGCTGCATGCCATTATCTAGCTTTATAAAAGCTTTATGTAGCATTTATGAGGACTCTTGGCTAATCAGTGTATTACCATAGTGGTCTTTCCATAGTGATATAATTAAGCAATAAGACACGAGGGGGTGTGGTATATGGCCAATATACCACGGCTAAGGGCTATTCTTCAGCACGACGCAACGCGGAGTGCCTGTATACAGCCCTAAGCCGTGGCATATAGGCCATATACCACACCCCCTACCAATGTAGCCATAAACTGGTTATCAAAGTAATTAGAGCAGTAAAAATAAATTGTTTGTCATGCGGGGCGGCAGGTGGCCTAGTGGTTAGAGAGTTGGGCCAGTAAAAGAAAAGTTGCAAGATCAAATCCCAGAGCTGACAAAGTAAAAATCTGTTGTTCTGCCCCTGAACAAAGCAGTTAACCCACTGTTCCTAGGCTGTCATTGAAAATATGAATTTGTTCTTAATTAACTTGCCTAGTTAAATAAAGGGTAACAAAAAATACCTATGATTATACCATGACTGTCAGCCAATCAGAGTTCAAACCACCCAGTTGATAATGATATACACTACTGTTCAAAAGTTTGGGGTCAGTCAGAATTGTCCTTGTTTTTGAAAGAAAAGCACATTTTTTGTCCATTAAAAGAACATAAAATTGATCAGAAATACATTGTTAATGTTGTACCCACAAAACACCAGTCTCAACGTCAACAGTGAAGAGGCGACTCTTCACAGTTCCTCTGTCCAGTGTCTGTGTTATTACTTTTCTTTTTATTGGCCAGTCTGAAATATGTCTTTTTCTTTGCAATTCTGCCTAGAAGGCCAGCATCCCAGAGTCGCCTCTTCACTGTTGACGTTGAGACTGGTATTTTGCGGGTACTATTTAATAAAGCTGCCATTTGATGACTTCTCAAATTAGAAACTCTAACGTACTTGTCCTCTTGCTCAGTTGTGCACCGGGGCCTCCCACTCCTCTTTCTATTCTTGTTAGAACCAGTTTGAGCTGTTCTGTGAAGGGAGTAGTACACAGCATGTACGAGATCTTCAGTTTCTTGGCAATTTCTCGCATGGAATAGCCTTCATTTCTCAGAACAAGAATAGACTGACGAGTTTCAGAAGAAAGTTCTTTGTTTCTGGCCATTTTGAGCCTGTAATCACACCCACATATGTTGATGCTCCAGATACTCAACTAGTCCAAAGGCCAGTTTTATTGCTTCTTTAATCAGAACAACAGTTTTCAGGTGTGCTAACATAATTGCAAAAAAGGTTTTCTAATGGTCAATTAGCCTTTTAGAATGATAAACTTGGATTAGCTAACACAATGTGCCATTGGAACACATGAGTGAAGGTTGCTGATAATGGACCTCTGTACGCCTATGTAGATATTCCATTAAAAATCAGCAGTTTCCAGTTACAATAGTCATTTATAACATTAACAATGTCTACACTGTATTTCTGATCAATTTTATGTTATTTTAATGGACAAAAAAATTGCTTTTCTTTCAAAAACAAGGACATTTCTAAGTGACCCCAAACTTTTGAACGTTAGTGTACATATATAGCATTTGATAGGTTTGACATAATATATTATATTCTGCTGTCCATCTTAAAGTCTCTTACATTTGTCTCTTATTCTCTGTTGCTGTCTCGCCACCCACCCCCCCACTCTCTCATTCGCTCTCTATCGCTCTCTCTCTCTTCCCCCCTCCCCCCTCTCTCTGTGGGGTCAGGGGAGCTGTCCTCTGGAGCATTCTAGGAGGCACGTGTCTGTCTGAGGGGAGCACGGGATGCCAGGAGGAACATCTGGAACTGACTGATCCCTGTTTCCAGACCAGAGGGATGGAATGTGAGGAGAACTCCTCTCCTCCGCTCCCTAACACCCCCACCCTCCGTCAAAGAATCCCCCCCCCACCCCCGTACCAATAACCCTATCACCCCCTTTATGTGTACTCTCATTCCCCTCTACAGTAACAAAATATGGGACCGAACAAAATGTACTATATACCCCACCAGCTGATCTCAACAACCAACCTGAGGTTAGCCTACTGTACATTGAAAGGGCTGACCCAATGATGTATATAAACAATGTATGTACGGCTATGGAGCTGACCCATATAAGAGGTTCACTACATCAGAGTTGAACATGAGATAGTCCTAAAACTCATCAGTTCTTTAACCTGGTCCCAGCCTACAGCAGCAAAGAGATGACAGATGACAACCGGGGTGAGGGGAGGTAAGCCTAGCATAGTCCTGTAAAAGGAAGCTCATGGATCTCTATGGGGTACTGTGTTACCCAGAACAACCCACTCACACACCAAACACAAGTTAGCACACGTCAAGGATGCACAAGCACATGGCAAGGATGTCCCCTCGCAGGACAGCTAGCTGCAGTATCTGACTGGTTTCACCTCAGAGCTCCTTTCGCTCCCAGACACAAATCACTCTTCTGTCAGTGGTCTGCTCAGATACTGATACTGCTGAGAGACAAATCTGGGTTTCAGTGAAGCACTTCAGCAGCATTGTTCAAATAATGGATTACCATACAGAGAGGTGATATCCACCAATCGCAAGACAACTTCCTCCCTCTCTTCCCTTCCTCTGAGCGATTACAGGAGAATTTGGATTTCGCATTGCTCTATTTGGCTCTCTGACTCAGGTGATTATTTTTTGTGTAGATATGTGTTTGTTTAGATATGTGTTATTTTTGTTTAGATATGTGTTTGTTTAGATATGTGTTTGTTTAGATATGTGTTTGTTTAGATATGTGTTTGTTTAGATATGTGTTTGTTTAGATATGTGTTTGTTTAGATATGTGTTTGTGTAGATACGTGTTTGTGTAGATACGTGTTTGTGTAGATACGTGTTTGTGTAGATACGTGTTTGTGTAGATACGTGTTTGTGTAGATACGTGTTTGTGTAGATACGTGTTTGTTTAGATATGTGTTTGTTTAGATATGTGTTTGTTTAGATATGTGTTTGTTTAGATATGTGTTTGTTTAGATATGTGTTTGTTTAGATATGTGTTTGTTTAGATATGTGTTTGTGTAGATATGTGTTTGTGTAGATATGTGTTTGTGTAGATATGTGTTTGTGTAGATATGTGTTTGTGTAGATATGTGTTTGTGTAGATACGTGTTTGTGTAGATACGTGTTTGTGTAGATACGTGTTTGTGTAGATACGTGTTTGTTTAGATACGTGTTTGTTTAGATATGTGTTTGTTTAGATATGTGTTATTTTTGTTTAGATATGTGTTATTTTTGTTTAGATATGTGTTTGTTTAGATATGTGTTATTTTTGTTTAGATATGTGTTTGTTTAGATATGTGTTTGTTTAGATATGTGTTTGTGTAGATATGTGTTTGTGTAGATATGTGTTTGTTTAGATATGTGTTATTTTTGTTTAGATATTGTGATGACCCTCCCACTCGGTCTGCCAAATTATTTCTCTTTGCTCTTGTTTTCCTTAATAAAATGTCGGTGGGCAGAGCTGGAAGGGTCATCAGCGAAATAGGACACCTGTGCTCAGGTGTGTCCCGGGGATAAATACACCTCAGGTGTGTCTAGAAGATAAATACACCTCAGGTGTGTCCCGGGGATAAATACACCTTCCCCCAATACATCGAGGAGACTCTCCACGCAGACACACTGTCGGTTTTGGCATTTTGAGGCTTCTTTGTGTTAGTTTGTTTTGGTACCTCTCAACACCCCTCATTATCACCATCTATGCACGCATCCACTCACTTACACTACTGACTACACACACCATTGTTAACCTCTTGACGCTAGGGGTCAGATCATTTTTTTTTTTTTTTAATAACTTTCCCAAGGTAAACAGACTATTTCTCAGGTCCAGATCGTAGAATATGCATATCATTTACAGATTAGGATAGAAAACACTCCAAAGTTTCCAAAACTGTTAAAATATTGTCTGTGAGTATAACAAAACTGATTCTGCAGCCGAAAACCTGAGGAAATCTAACCCGGAAGTGATTTTTTTTTTTAAATCTGTGTTTCCTGGCCCGTCTTTCTTCCATTTAAAGGGGTATCAACTAGATTCCTTTTCCAATGGCTTCCTCAGGCTGTGACCAGGCTTTAGACATAGTTTCAGGCTTTTATTTTGAAAAATGAGCGATATTTTTCAAAACTAGTCAGGTATCCTCTGATTAGTTCCTGCGCGCGAGAGGGGTAGCTCCACATTTTCTTTCTCTCTTTTATTGAATAGGTTACGGTCCGGTTGAAATATTATCGATTATGTTTGTTAAAAACAACCTGAGGATTGATTCTAAAAAATATTTGACATGTTTCTACGAACATTACGGATACTTTTGGGAATTTTCGTCGAACGGAACGAGGCTGTAGTTTTCTGAACATAACGCGCAACCCAAATGGCGTTTTTTGGTTATAAAAGTAATATTTATCGAACAAAAATAACATTTATTGTGTAACTGGGAGTCTCGTGAGTGCAAACATCCGAAGATTATCAAAGGTAAGCGATTAATTTTATTGCTTTTCTGACTTTCGTGACCATGCTAATTTGGGGCTAGCTGTTGTAGCATTGATTGATACACTCACAAAAGCTTGGATTGCTTTCGCTGCAAAGCCTATTTTCAAAATCTGACACGATAGGTAGATTAACAACAAGCTAAGCTGTGTTTTGGTATATTTCACTTGTGATTGCATGATTATAAATATTTTTAGTAATATTTTGCGCCCTGCAATTCAGCGGTTGTTTAGGAAAATGATCCCGCTAAAGGGATCCGTAGCGCAGAGAAGTTAATTGTGTATAGTTTACTTTATTTAATCTCCGCGTTGTCTCCCTCTTTGTTAACGGCTATGAGCCGGTTCGTAACAATATGTGTTTGTTTAGATATGTGTTATTTTTGTTTAGATATGTTATTTCTGTTTAGATATGTGTTTGCGACGGCTATGGAAAATAAGGAAGGAAAACAAACCAAGATTTCACAGGAATGTGTTATGCATACAGTATGGTCAACTTTCAGACAAACACAAAGGCAACAGCTCTGTATAACTGAGGGCTTTATGATCTATGTGATCAATGTTCTGATCTACAATCTAAAAGGTCAGAGGCTGGAGGTCATAAACTCCTGAACCCACCTGGACGTACAGCTCCCTCAGTTCAAACTGAAACTTCTTTGGATCCGTTGTGATGGTTACCGGTCCTATTTCTGCAAAGAAACAAGATACATTAAACATTACAGACAGCCAGAACATGATGTATAGTGTTTTAGACTAATAGCCCTATTAGAATGAATAATTGACATAGTTTCTTGGTCTGAATTCCTGACTGTGGCCAAATATTTGTGCAGACGTCCAAGTTCAAATGTCACAGTTTGAACTGGTGTGACAGGGAGCTTCCTGTAAACACTCAGGAAACCAGATCCATCCCTCTACACTGTGTCTGTTTGTGATGAGAGGGAAGAGATTTCCATTTTGCATCTTCAAATGGGCTATGCTGAAATGAGGCCCTTTTCGGCTCTAAATATTTGCCCATTCACACACGTACGCACAGTATCCGGGAGGCAGTGTCTGGGTAGGCGCGCCATGCAGGCACCGAAGAGTTGCTTTGGAATTGATAAGGAGACCCCAGCTCTGGAGAAACTTCAATGCCCTATTTCACAAGCCTATCATGGCTCACATGGCCTTTCTCATGTGCCTATCCCAACTACGATTAGAGGGTCGATGAAACACAAGGAAGTGGAATTTACAATAACTTGGAACATGAAAATCTTTTATTGTGAGGTCAACATAACTGGACGACAGATCAAAGGCTTGCATGGTAGAGGAGTTTTAATAGTCAACCGCAATCATTTCCCCGTCATCATGAGACAAAGAACATGGCAATTGAACCACAATTCACATGGTTTACTTGGTACAATATGTTAGTTCATTTTCAGATTTAAAAAAATCTAGCAAAAGCATAGGAGTCTGACTGAGGAAAAAGTCCAGAATGATACTCTGACTGAGCCTATCGGAGGCCAAGTCATTCTCATAAAAAATGCTTATGGAAACCTATGAACATTTCACCTCTAAATGAATGTTCCACATGTTGCAACTCTTTCAAACGGATTTCCAGCCTGAACACAACACACAGAATGGATGGGCTGATCCTAGCTGTGGAACTCCACTGCTAACACCATCCAATAAAGGCCTGTCTCACGGCAACCCCCACTGACACTAATTGGCAATGGCTCCGTTACAAAAGGCCAACATGTTCTCATTAACAATGTTCCCATTCCCCTCCCTCCACCTCTACCCTTCCTTCATCCCTGCCTCCCTCCTCTCCTCCCCCAGGCAGTCAGCTGTTCTGCAGCTCTGGGGGAAGACCTTACGGCTCAGGTATGCTCTTGTGTCATGGCCAGCCGGGGTTCGGCGTGAGGACATCCTTCGGCTTCGCCGGTTATAAAAACAGTTATAAAAGCCCCAGAGGGTGAGTGACATCAGCATGCACCTTTCTTCTCCAACTGTGGAGAAAACTCTGTTCTACAGCCAGCATTGGTTGGGCGGTAGTCGAGGCGCTTCTTCTCAGCTCACTTGTGTTTCAGTCTTTTTTTCAGTCTCATCAAAATGTTAAACTATAAAAAAATATTATTTTATTTTCAGGACCAGGATTGTCCTGACTTCCAAGAATGCCTGAATGGCTTTTGCTTTTCTGGTTGGCTGGATGCAAGTTTCACCATCCAATTATTTCAGATTTACAGGAGTGCAAGTTTCACCATGGCACGGACCGTAGCGATATGTTGGCAAACGAGAATTATTCAAATATGGCAAATTCTTGTATTCTATCCATGCTGGCTTTCGCGGGCTACCTGAGACATGAACCAGATAGGTGGGAGGGCATACAGGCTGTTGCAAATGTAGGCTATTAACGCACAATTTGCATAAATGGATAATGGAATCACTTCAACCATTTATTTTTTCTTTGACATTCTGGATTTTTGCAGATTTATTTATATTTTTAGGTGTGACGTAATTACAGTAGGTCCAGCTGTTTTTATTGACGTAAGACAATTGAATGGAAACGCACCATAGCAGGTAATTGTTGCATCCAATTTCCATGCCAACTGTCTAAACATCAACAAATAAAATCACAGGAGAAGTTAATGGAAACATAGCTACTGAAAATTCTGGCCAGGCCTCTGCACTAGCGCCACCTACTGGGAGGGTTGACTGAAACAAAGAGCCCCAGAAGTGCCAAGGTGTCAAAAACCTACAAATTACTTTCACAACGGAAATTACAGGCCAGGGGGCGTTCTGCTCTGCCGATAAGGTAAGAGCTGATGGTAGGACTGACTGATACATCCTAGATATTCTGTGTTTTTTAATCTTTCAACTCTGATATTTCATGAAACAGGGCAAAGGGCAATTCTCCACTTCTCGACAGCAGAATATTGAGGCCAATTCCGTTTCAACGTCTACACATTCTTACATTAGTTTTATATAAGGTTAAGCTTTTAAAGTGAACACAACTCTGCACCGTACATCCTGGCAACAGAAAGATCTGAGGAAACTTAATTGCTAATAATCAGCAATATTTCTTTGACTTTTCACAATAACATCACTCTTCCTTATGAAAGCACTGTACAAACAAATACTTTAAAAATGATTTAATAATGTATAGTATAACAAGCTGGGAGGGATCTAGATTTTGGCAGTTGTGGAGAGAATGAAGGAACATTTGGGCCGATCAAATAATGACGCCTTTTAAAACTAACAGGGAAATGTGTTTGGCTAGCTCCGAACAGAACTGCCTGCTGTGCTCGGGAAAAGAGGGGCGAGGAGCAGACTGACGGGCTGAGAAAGTAGAGGAGAAAAAATGCAAGGTAATCAAGATAGCAGCAGTAGCAGCAATACAGATAACTCATCCAAAACAAATCAAATCAAAGTTTATTTTTACGTGCGCCAAATACAACATGTGTAGACCTTACAGTGAAATGCTTACTTACAGGCTCTAACCAATAGTGCAAAAAAGGTAATAGGTGAACAATAGGTAGGTAAAGAAATAAAACAACAGTAAAAAGACAGGCTATTCACAGTAGCGAGGCTATAAAAGTAGCATACAGACACCGGTTAGTCAGGCTGATTGAGGTAGAATGTACATGTAGATATGATTAAAGTGACTATGCATATATGATGAGAAGAGAGTAGCAGTAGCGTAAAAAGAGGGGTTGGGGGGGGGGGGGGGCACACAAAGCAAATAGTCCAGGTAGCCATTTGATTACCTGTTCAGGAGTCTTATGGCTTGGGGGTAAAAACTGTTGAGAAGCCTTTTTGTCCTAGACTTGGCACTCCGGTACTGCTTGCCATGCGGTAGTAGAGAGAACAGTCTATGACTGGGGTGGCTGGGGTCTTTGACAATATTTAGGGCCTTCCTCTGACACCGCCTGGTGTAGAGGTCCTGGATGGCAGGCAGCTTAGCCCCAGTGATGTACTGGGCCATACGCACTACCCTCTGTACTGCCTTGCGGTCAGAGGCCGATCAGTTGCCGTACCAGGCAGTGATGCAACCAGTCAGGGTGCTCTCGATGTTGCAGCTGTAGAACCTTTTGAGGATCTCAGGACCCATGCCAAATCTTTTTAGTTTCCTGAGGGGGAATAGGCTTTGTCGTGTCCTCTTCACGACTGTCTTGGTGTGTTTGGCCCATTCTAGTTTGTTGTTGATGTGGACACCAAGGAACTTGAAGCTCTCAACCTGCTCCACTACAGCCCCGTCGATGAGAATGGGGGCGTGCTCGGTCCTCCTTTTCCTGTAGTTCACAATCATCTCCTTAGTCTTGGTTACGTTGAGGGATAGGTTGTTATTCTGGCACCACCCGGCCAGATCTCTGACTTCCTCCCTATAGGCTGTCTCATCGTTGTCGGTGATCAGGCCTACCACTGTTGTGTCGTCTGCAAACTTAATGATGGTGTTGGAGTCGTGCCTGGCCATGCAGTCGTGGGTGAACAGGGAGTACAGGAGGGGACTGAACATGCAACCCTGGGGAGCTCCAGTGTTGAGGATCAGCGTGACAGATGTGTTGCTAACTACCCTCACTACCTGCGGGGCGGCCCGTCAAGAAGTCCAAGAACCATTTGCTGAGGTGGGATGTTTAGTCCCAGGATCCTTAGCTTAGTGATGAGCTTTGAGAGTACTATGGTGTTGAACGCTGAGCTGTAGTCAATGAATAGCATTCTCACGTAGGTGTTCCTTTTGTCCAGGTGGGAAAGGGCAGTGTGGAGAGCAATAGAGATTGCATCCTCTGTGGATCTGTTTGGGCGGTATGCAAATTGGAGTGGGTCTAGGGTTTCTGGGATAATGGTGTTGATGTGAGCCATTACCAACCTTTCAAACACTTCATGGCTACAGACGTGAGGGACATGTTGAAAATGTCAGTGAAGACACCTGCCAGTTGATCAGCACATGCCCGGAGCACACGTCCTGGTAATCCGTCTGGCCCCACAGCCAAGTGTATGTTGACCTGTTTAAAGGTCTTACTCACGTCAGCTACAGTCGCCTGAAACAGCTGATGCTCTCATGCATGCCTCAGTGTTGCTTGCCTCGAAGCGAGCATAGAAGTGATTTAGCTCGTCTGGTAGGCTCGTGTCACTGGGCAGCTCGTGGCTGTGCTTCCCTTTGTAGTCTGTAATGGTTTGCAAGCCCTGCCACATAAGACGAGCGTCAGAGCTGGTGTAATATGATTCAATCTTAGCCCTGTATTGACGCTTTGGCTGTCTGATGGTTCGTCGCAGGACATAGCAAGATTTCTTATAAGTTTCCAGGTTAGAGTCCCGCACCTTGAAAGTGGCAGCTCTACCCTTCAGCTCAGTGCAAATGTTGCCTGTAATCCATGGCTTCTGGTTGGAGTATGTACGTACAGTCACTGTGGGAACGACGTCCTCGATGCACTCATTGATAAAGCCAGTGGCTGATGTGGTGTACTCCTCAATGCCATCGGAAGAATCCCGGAACATGTTCCAATCTGTGATAGCAAAACAGTCCTGTAGTTTAGCATCTGCTTCATCTGACCACTTTTTTATAGACCAAGTCACTGGTGCTTCCTGCTATAATTTTTGCTTGTAAGCAGGAATCAGGAGGATAGAGTTGTGTTCGGATTTACCAAATGGAGGGCGAGGGAGAGCTTTGTACGCATCTCTGTGTGTGGAGTACAGGTGATCTAGAATGGTTTTCCCTCTGGTTGCACATTTAACATGTTGATGGAAATTTGGTAGAACTGATTTAAGTTACCCTGCATTAAAGTCTCCGGCCACTAGGAGCGCCACCTCTGAGTGAGTGGTTTCCTGTTTGCTTATTTCCTTATACAGCTGACTGAGTGCGGTCTTAGTGCCAGCATTTGTCTGTGGTCGTAAATAAACAGCCACGAAAAGTATAGCTGAGAACTCTCTAGGCATGTAGTGTGGCCTGCAATTTATCACAATATACTCTACTTCAGGCGAGAAAAATCTAGAGACTTCTTTAGATTTCGTGCACCAGCTGTTGTTTACAAATATGCACAGACTGCCCCCCCCTCGTCTTACCGGAGTGTGCTGTTCTATCTTGCCGGTGCAGCGTGTATCCCGCTAGCTGAATATCCATGTCGTCATTCAGCCACGATTCCGTGAAACATAGGATATTACAGTTTTTGATGTCCCGTTAGTAGGATATTCGTGATCGTACCTCGTCTAGTTTATTGTCCAATGATTGCACGTTAGCGAGTAGTATTGACAGTAACGGCAGCTTTCCCACTCGCCTTTTTCGGGTCCTGACCAGGCATCCGGCTCTTTGTCCTATGTACCTGGTCGCTTCCTCTTGTAAATAACGTGGATGTCGGCCCTGCCGGGCGTTTGGAGGATGTCTTGTTTGTGCGTCTTGTTTGTTGAAGAAAAAATCTTTGTCTAATCCGAGGTGAGTGATCGCTGTCCTGATATCCAGAAGCTCTTTTCTGCCGTAAGATACGGTTGCAGAAACATTATGTACAAAATAAGTTACAAATATCGCAAAAAAATAATAGCACAATTGGTTGGGAGACCGTAAAACTGCTGACATTTCTTCCGGCGCCATTTTAACAAAGCCTTTTGACTTCTTAAACATGGCAGAAAGGTAACACTATATGGTGCCCCGACTCCGTATTCATTCAGGCATCTACTGAACATAGCTAGCTAACTAGCCATTTAAACCAAATATACATCTGGACTCATCCACTCCCGCTTTCTCCCGTTGTGCTATTTACAGACACGTGACTGGCTCAACTGTTCTGGGGAACGACGTTAAGCTTCATAATGGAAAATAATGTGACAGGTGAAATGAAGAACGCAATCTGCTTTTTCTCCAAATGTATTGCACAAGTTGACGTCAGGCTTTTACTTAATAAAAAGTAGCTACGAATATTCAAATGTATTGAAAAACTTCAAATAAATTGTTTAAACAGTATCGATGGTATTGAGAAACCATCCCTTGTCTATTTCCAAATACCACGGTACACGGTATACTGCCCAAGCTTAGTCAAGTAACCCGGTATACAGTAGGACTCCTGAGTGGCGCAGTGGTGTAAGGCATTGCATCTCAATGCAAGAGGTGTCATTACAGACCCTGGTTCAATCCTGGGCTGTATTACAACTGGCTGTAATTGGGTAGTGCACAATTGTCCAGGTTAGGGGAGGGTTTGGCTGGGGTAGGCCGTCATTGTAAAATAAGAATTTGTTCTTAACTGACTTGCCTAGTTAAATCAAAGAGAGTCTATTTCTGCTCTCTAGTTAAATCAAAGGGAGTCTATTTCTACTCTCTGTTATTCCTTATTGAATCGTCATGTTTGGTGTGACTGAGTGCCAAGGAGCTGACAAGATAGCAGAAACAGGCTAAGGTACTGCTACTTTGGCCCAACCTCTACATACCGGTACATTACATGGTGTAACGGAAGGCACACCAAAGCCGTGGCTCTTCTGCTCTGATAACTAGACCAGGGGTAAAATGCTTCATAGAGAAATTTCTCTGGTCCACAGGGGTCACAGAGTCTGCTTGTTTAAGCCCTTAAGCCTTTTATTCAGAGACTGATTTAGACCTATATAGGCCACAATTGTGTGTCCCAATAAAGATGCTCATGTTCTGATCATTAGAAAAATAATCAAACAGTGGTGATGTTCCAGTGTTCACTTCAGCAGTTAGTCCTGGGTCAGCCTCTCAGCCATTAGACATAAGACAGGAAGAGGTGTCCTGGGTCAGCCTCTCAGCCATTAGACACAAGACAGGAAGAGGTGTCCTGGGTCAGCCTCTCAGACATTAGACATAAGACAGGAAGAGGTGTCCTGGGTCAGCCTCTCAGCCATTAGACATAAGACAGGAAGAGGTGTCCTGGGTCAGCCTCTCAGCCATTAGACATAAGACAGGAAGAGGTGTCCTGGGTCAGCCTCTCAGCCATTAGACATAAGACAGGAAGAGGTGTCCTGGGTCAGCCTCTCAGCCATTAGACATAAGACAGGAAGAGGTGTCCTGGGTCAGCCTCTCAGCCATTAGACATAAGACAGGAAGAGGTGTCCTGGGTCAGCCTCTCAGCCATTAGACATAAGACAGGAAGAGGTGTCCTGGGTCAGCCTCTCAGCCATTAGACATAAGACAGGAAGAGGTGTCCTGGGTCAGCCTCTCAGCCATTAGACATAAGACAGGAAGAGGTGTCCTGGGTCAGCCTCTCAGCCATTAGACATAAGACAGGAAGAGGTGTCCTGGGTCAGCCTCTCAGCCATTAGACATAAGACAGGAAGAGGTGTCCTGGGTCAGCCTCTCAGCCATTAGACATAAGACAGGAAGAGGTGTCCTGGGTCAGCCTCTCAGCCATTAGACATAAGACAGGAAGAGGTGTCCTGGGTCAGCCTCTCAGCCATTAGACAAAAGACAGGAAGAGGTTTTAGTGTTTTCTCTCTGTGATGATAAAGAAGAACACATTGGTCGGTGGGTTAGTGGCGTAAACAGGGACACGTGTGTGAACTCAGTCTGAAGGAATGCTCTGAAGCCTGACCAGAGAGATTAAAAAAAGGAGAGAGAGAATCCACCCTAAACAATGGGCCAAATGTTGATCTGCTCAGAAGAACATCTCTCATCCTTTTCTCTATTTTCTTTGTCTTGGGAGTGTAAGAGACAGGCGGAGGATGATTCAAGTTGCATGAGGTAAACAAATGAAAACAGATGACTCTGGTTCCGGTTGTTGTTGTTTCTTGTAAACCTTTGCATTCTCATTGTGTTTATCTGAGGTAATGCTAGTTAGCCAAATTAGCGTACCCCGCAAATCCCATGCATGCTTAAACACTAACAGAAAGGCTAATGGGATGGAACAAACTGGGCAGCTTTCCAGCGCAATCTTAATTTCACCTCCTCCGAAGTTACATATACACAAACACACACACGCATGAACATGCACAGAGACATCGAGCACACACAATCTCAGACACGCACACACACACACACACACACACACACACATAATTCACCTCCTATGACATTCAGCTTGGGCTAATTCACTGGGAATCACTCTCACATTCGTCCGTGGAACGTCTCATTCGGACTGTCTATTTCCACATGGAAAAAAATGGCAAACAGGGAATTTTGAAGACCCATCCATAGAAAGGTCAGTCATTATTGTATTTATTTTCAATCCAATGTGTGTGTTTGTTTAAATGCTAAGTGTTTCCCAGGCTTCCAGGAGTTTGAAAATGTCAAGAAACTCAAAATAGAATGTAACAAACTCTTTAGCCCAGACACTCTTCCTCCTTCCTGTGTACAAGACAAGTCCAAAAATGTCACACTGACTAGAGCAATCTGGGAAACTAATATCAAACTCCCCTCACCACAGACACCCTCCTTCTCAGACCCCCCCCCCCCTCGCCACAGACACCCTCCGTCTCAGACCCCCCCCACCCCCTCGCCACAGACACCCTCCGTCTCAGACCCCCCCCACCCTCTCACCACAGACACCCTCCGTCCCAGACCCCCCCCCCCCCACCCCCTCGCCACAGACACCCTCCGTCTCAGACACCCCCCCCCCCACCCCCTCCCCACAGACACCCTCTGTCTCAGACCCCCCCCCCCCCCACCCCCTCACCACAGACCCCCTCCGTCTCAGACCCCCCCCCACCCCCTCGCCACATGCAAGAGTTTATATAGCTGTGGAAGCATTCACATTAACAGCATAGAACATTTGTTTTCCTTTTTTTACATTCCTCAAAGCGAAGCTCTGGACGTCCGAATGTACAATTACTCCTCTCTATAAAAGGAACAAATCACAGAGCTTCACAAACAAGCAGTGTGACAATACAACCATTCAGTGACCGCAAGGACCCCTAATCTTAACCTTCGGTCCAACCATGATCAGCTCTGTGGTTAGTGGTTACACTGGGTCGTGTGGCCATATTCTGTTGTTGCACACAGAGACATAAACTCAAGAAAGACATTCAGAAGACCATTCTGAATTGTTTTTGGGACATGTGGTTTAATGACATGAGGTTTAATTATGTGGTTTAATGACATGAGGTTTAATTATGTGGTTTAATTATGTGGTTTAATGACATGAGGTTTAATTATGTGGTTAAATGATATGTGGTTTAATGACATGTGGTTTAATTATGTGGTTTAATTATGTGGTTTAATGACATGTGGTTTAATGACATGAGGTTTAATTATGTGGTTTAATGATATGTGGTTTAATTATGTGGTATAATGATATGTGATTTAATGACGTGGTTTAATGATATGCGGTTTAATGATATGTGGTTTAATGACATGTTTTTTATTGATATGTGGTTTAATGATATGTGGTTTAATGACGGGTGGTTTAATGACGTGTGGTTTAATGACATGTGGTTTGATAAAATGTGGTGACAGTGGCACTGATGTGGCTGTTTACACAAACAGGAAGAGTGATTTTTCCTCTCGCTGCTTTTATGCCTGGAGTGTTTGCAAGTTTATGCAACACAGTGATGGTACACACCCTAAAGTATTCCTGCTGACTGAGGTGAAAATCTGGCAGCAATGAGAGTTCCTGTCATCCTGACGGTCAGCTGTAGAGGCTAAATCAATGAGAGTTCCTGCCATCCTGACGGTCAGCTGTAGAGGCTAAATCAATGAGAGTTCCTGCCATCCTGACGGTCAGCTGTAGAGGCTAAATCAATGAGAGTTCCTGCCATCCTGACGGTCAGCTGTAGAGGCTAAATCAATGAGAGTTCCTGCCATCCTGACGGTCAGCTGTAGAGGCTAAATCAATGAGAGTTCCTGTCATCCTGACGGTCAGCTGTAGAGGCTAAATCAATGAGAGTTCCTGTCATCCTGACGGTCAGCTGTAGAGGCTAAATCAATGAGAGTTCCTGTCATCCTGACGGTCAGCTGTAGAGGCTAAATCAATTCATCAGCAGCACTGAATACACATGTTAACCAGCAGTGTGTAATTACCTTGTAACACAACAAACACATACACACACATATACGTTCACACACACACACACACACACACACACACACACACACACACACACACACACACACACACACACACACACACACACACACACACACATTTACATTCTCACACACACTCTCTCTCTCTCTTACTCTCTCTCATACACACACGCACACACAAACACACTCACAAAACAGTGTGTACTGTAATTACTACTGTGTGAGTAGCCTTCTACCCCAGATATAATGGAAACATATGGTACAGTATGCCATAATCTCTATTAAACCTACAGCACTACTCAGCTGGTACAACACACACACACACACACACACACACACACACACACACACACACACACACACACACACACACACACACACACACACACACACACACACACACACACACACTCCTTGTGCACTCTCTTTCTCTCACTGGAAGTCTAAGTCTAGCTCAAGTTGGGTGAAAAAAAATACATTCCAGAAATTCCTTTAAGTTGATGGCTTTTTGCAAATCAAATCAGTTTTCAAAGTTGATACAACGTCATCACATTGCATTTCTTTGTTGAAATGATGTGGAAACAGCATTTGTTTAAAACAATCACTTTGGCACTAAATTTCAGAACCTTGATGTAATTTTTCAAACTCTTGACACAAATCTCACAACCGATGATCAAAATGCTAATTTTTCAAAACTCTTTAATACTTTTTCCAATTGCTTGGATACAATACACATAAAGCTAAGATCATTTGTTCACTGAACTAAAATCACCTGTTCAAAATGACACAACTTAACATAAAAATATTACCATTTCAAAGCACAATTCACACATTACATCTGAGATGACTGTCTATTAATTTCATTACAATGATCTAACTATCAATTGATATAACTGCCCAAAATGATAAGTAACTGCGCCTAATACAACAGGTGTAGACCTTACAGTGAAATGCTTACTTACGAGCTCTTAACCAACAATGCAGTTAAAAAAATATGGATAAGAATAAGAAATAAAAGTAACAAGTAATTTTAAGAGCAACAGAAAAATAACAATGTGGAGACTATATACAGCAGGGTACCGGTACAGAGTCAATGTGGAGGCTATATACAGGGTATTACGGTACAGAGTCAATGTGGGGACTATATACAGGGTATTACGGTACAGAGTCAATGTGGAGACTATATACAGGGTATTACGGTACAGAGTCAATGTGGAGACTATATACAGCAGGGTACCGGTACAGAGTCAATGTGGAGGCTATATACAGGGTATTACGGTACAGAGTCAATGTGGGGACTATATACAGGGTATTACGGTACAGAGTCAATGTGGAGACTATATAGAGGGTATTATGGTACAGAGTCAATGTGGAGAGTATATACAGCAGGGTACCGGTACAGAGTCAATGTGGAGACTATATACAGGGTATTACGGTACAGAGTCAATGTGGAGACTATATACAGCAAGGTACTGGTACAGAGTCAATGTGGAGACTATATACAGCAAGGTACTGGTACAGAGTCAATGTGGAGACTATATACAGCAGGGTACCGGTACAGAGTCAATGTGGAGGCTATATACAGGGTATTACGGTACAGAGTCAATGTGGGGACTATATACAGGGTATTACGGTACAGAGTCAATGTGGAGACTATATACAGGGTATTACGGTACAGAGTCAATGTGGAGACTATATACAGCAGGGTACCGGTACAGAGTCAATGTAGAGGCTATATACAGGGTATTACGGTACAGAGTCAATGTGGGGACTATATACAGGGTATTACGGTACAGAGTCAATGTGGAGACTATATAGAGGGTATTATGGTACAGAGTCAATGTGGAGAGTATATACAGCAGGGTACCGGTACAGAGTCAATGTGGAGACTATATACAGGGTATTACGGTACAGAGTCAATGTGGAGACTATATACAGCAAGGTACTGGTACAGAGTCAATGTGGAGACTATATACAGCAAGGTACTGGTACAGAGTCAATGTGGAGACTATATACAGCAGGGTACCGGTACAGAGTCAATGTGGAGACTATATACAGGGTATTACGGTACAGAGTCAATGTGGAGACTATATACAGCAGGGTACCGGTACAGAGTCAATGTGGAGACTATATACAGCAGGGTACCGGTACAGAGTCAATGTGTGGGGGCACTGGTTAGTTGAGGCAATATGTACATGTAGGTAGAGTTATTAAAGTGTCTATGCATTGATGATAACAACAGAGTGAAGCAGCGGTGTAAAAGGAGGGGGCAATGCAAATAGTCCGGGTAGCCATTTGATTAGGTGTTCAGGAGTCTTATGGCTTGTGGGAAGAAGCTGTTTAGAAGCCTCTTGGATTTAGACTTGGCACTCCGGTACCACTTACCATGCAGTAGCAGAGAGAACAGTCTATGACTAGGGTGGCTGGAGTCTTTGACAATTTTCAGCGCCTTCCTCTGACACCGCCTGGTATAGAGGTCCTGGATGGCAGGAAGCTTGGCCCCAGTGATGTACTGGGCCGTTCGGACTACTCTCTGTACTGCCTTGCGGTCGGAGGCCAAGCAGTTGCCATACCAGGCAGTGATGCAAAAAGTGAGGATGCTCTTGATGGTGCAGCTGTAGAACCTTTTGAGGATCTCAGGACCCATGCCAAATCTCTTTAGTCTCCTGAGGGTAGATAGGTTTTGTCGTGCCCTCTTCACAACTGTCTTGGTGTGCTTGGACCATGTTAGTTTGTTGTTGATGTTGACGCCAAGGAACTTGAAGCTCTCAACCTGCTCCACTGCAGCCCTGTTGATAATAATTGGGGCGTGCTCAGTCCTGTTTTTCTTGTAGTCCACAATCATCTCCTTTGTCTTGATTATGTTGAGGGAGAGGTTGTTCTCCTTGCACCACATGGTCAGGTCTCTGACCTCCTCCCTATAGGCTGTCTCATCATTGTCGGTGATCAAGCCTACCACTGTTGTGTCATCAGCAAACTTAATGATGGTGTTGGAGTTGTGCCTGGCCGTGCAGTCATGAGTGAACAAGGAGTACAGGAGGGGACTGAGCACGCACCTCTGAGGGGACCCCGTGTTGAGGATCAGCATGGCAGATGTGTTGTTACCTACTTTTACCACCTGGGGGCGGCCCGTCAGGAAGTCTAGGATCCAGTTGCAGAGGGAGGTGTTAAGTCCCAGGATCCTTAGCTTATTGATGAGCTTTGAGGGCACTATGGTGTTGGACACTGAGCTGTAGTCAATGAATAGCATTCTCACATAGGTGCTCCTTTTGTCCAGGTGGGAAAGGGCAGTGGAGAGCAATAGAGATTGTATCATCTGTGGATCTGTTGGGGCTGTATGAAAATTGGAGTGGGTCTAGGGTTTCTGGGATAATGGTGTTGATGTGAGCCATGACCTGCTTTCATTTTTGCTTGTAAGCAGAAATCCGGAGGATAGAATTATGGTCAGATTTGCCAAATGGAGGGTGAGTGATAGCTTTGTATGCATCTCTGTGTATGGAGAAAAGGTGGTCCAGAGTTTTTTCCCCTCTGGTTGCACATTTAACATGCTGATAGAAATTTGGTAAAAAGGATTTAAATTTCCCTGCATTAAAGTCCCCGGCTACTAGGAGTACCACCTCTGGGAGAGCGTTTTCTTGTTTGCTTATGGCGGAATACAGCTCTTTCAATGCTGTCTTAGTGCCAGCCTCTGTGGTGGTATGTAAACAGTAGTGTGGTTGTGTGGTCTACAGTTTATCATGAGATACTCTACCTCAAGTGAGCAAAAGCTTGAGACTTCCTTAGATATCGTGCATCAGCTGTTATTTACAAAAATACAAAGTCCGCCACCCCTTGTCTTACCAGACGCCGCTGTTCTGTCCTGCCGGTGCAGCGTATAACCAGCCAGCTGTATGTTGATAGTGTCGTCGTTCAGCCACGACTTCGTGAAGCATAAGATCTTACAGTTTTGAAGGTCCCGTTGGTAGTTTAATCTTTCGCATAGGTCATCTATTTTATTGTCCAAAGATTGCACGTTTGCTAGCAGAATGGAAGGAAGTGGGGGTTTATTCGATCGCCTACGAAATCTCAGAAGGCAGCCCTCTCCCTGGCCCCTTTTTCTCCGCCTCCTCTTCACACAAATCACAGGGATCTGGGCCTGTTCCCGAGAAAGCAGTATATCGTTCGCAGTCCTGGTGTCCAGGAGTTATTTTCGGTCATAAGAGACGGTAGCGGCAACATTATGTACAAAATAAGTAAAAAAAATAAGTTGAAAACAAAAACACAATCGGTTAGGGGCACATTAAATGTCTGCCTTCTTCTCCGGCGCCATCTTACAAACTTAAGATGACGCCGGTTCATGCTCCTCGGTAATTGCTGCATTACTCTTAATGCATAGTTTTATGGAAACTGATGATGAAAGTTTCAGAATAACGAGAATCATTGACACCAATTACCATGGAGCATGAACCAATTGGACTACATTATCTATGGATGTAATATTTAATCATTTTTTATCCGACACTGTTTCTGTGGTCCCATGTACCACTTTTCCAGACCATGTTTTCAGATTTGACATTACTGTACACTCACCGGCCACTTTATTAGGTAAACCTATTTATTACTGGGTAGGACCCCCTTTGTCCTCCACAACAGCCTGAAATATTCACGGTGTTTTACGCTAAAAGATGCCCTTCTGCACACCACTGTTTTAATTGGCTATTTGAGCATTTGTGGCCTTTCTGTTAGCTTGAATGAGTCTGGAAATTATTCTTGTCACGACTTCCGCCGAAGTTGGTTCCTCTCCTTGTTCGGGCGGCGTTCGGCGGTCGGCGTCCCCGGTCTTCTAGCCATCATTGATCCATTTTTCATTTTCCATTTGTTTTGTCTTGTCTTCCCACACACCTGGTTTCAATTCCATCATTATATGTTGTGTATTTAACCCTCTGTTCCCCCCCATGTCCTTGTCCGGAATTGTTTATTGTAAGTGCTTGTGCACGTTATTTTGGCGTGCGACGGGTTTTGTACCCATTGTATTGATTGTTTTGTTTACGGTGATTTTTATTATTAATTATTATTATTAAACTGCGCCATTTACTCTCCTGCGCCTGACTTCTCTGCCGCCAGCACGCACCCCTTACACTTCTCTGACATCTCTGTTAATGACAGGGTGTTTTGCCAACAGAACTGCCGCTCACTGAATGTGTTTTGTTTATCGCACCATTCTCTGTAAACTCTAGAGACTATAGTGCATAAAAATCCCAGGAGGGCAGCTGTTTCTGAGATGTTGGAACCACCATGTGTGGCATCAACAATCATACCATGGTCAAAGTTGCTTAGATTACGCATCTTGCCCGTTCTAATGTTTGGTTGAACAACAACTAAAGCTGTCTACTCTATACACTCTATATATTCAGTTTCAGGCTGCCACATGATTCACTGTTCGAAGGAGCAGGCTATTTGCGTTAACACGCAGGTGTACCTAATAAAGTGGCCGGTGAGTGTACGTATACAGGCCCTTGTAATTGCTTTTCCAATACTACCAACTCTTTACCGATGATTGATTTCACATTGTGGTACGAGTATATAGTGAAATGAGTGGTATCCACCTACAACAACATAGCAATAACATGGAGCCGGCAGGTGATCCAGGTCACAATAAAGGTCGAGCAGTGGGAGGGGGAAGACGAGGAAGACGTGGTGGTCAAAGGAATGGCAGAGGACAAGCACCCCTTCTGAGAGGTGGTTGTGGGCCTCGTTTGAGAGGTGCGGGAGAACGTGGTAGAGGACAAGGCCACGGACCAAGACAGCGGCAGAAACAGCAAAGAGTGTCCAATGAAATCCGAGCAATAGTTGTAGACCATGTCGTAAATCATGACATGACAATGATTAATAAACCAAACCTCAGAAGATAAACCGTGGCCTCAATCATCAGAACTTTCCGCAATGAGAACCGGTAAGTCTTCAGCATGCACTAAACATTAGACTACTCTTAATTGTCAAATGACTGTATACTGCATGCCAATGTGTACCACAGAGTACTAAATGTGACTAAATGTGTTCTTACTGTAATTATCCCTGCGGAATTGAGACTAGGCCAAATAGGGGAGGCAGAGGCAAAATTCTGACTGAACAACAAGAGCAGGCTGTGGTCAATTTGGTTTGGGACAGAAATGATATTCGCCTTACAGAAATTCGGCAGCACATTTTGGACAATGACGACATGTTCAACAATGTGGAATCCATAGGTTTGCCGACTATTGCAGGCATGCTGAAAAAGGCACCAGGTGTCTCTTAAACAGCTATACCGTGTTCCTTTTAAAAGAAACGCAGACAGAGTGAAGCAACTGACGACTGAGTATGTTCAGGTATGTTCAGTTTCAAGATGCCTGTTGTGAAAAATTCCCCCAAAAATCTACATCATTGTAATCAGTAATTCTCTTTGAAAAAATGTTTTTTTAGAGAGTGATGGAGCTGGATGCTGATGAAAACCATCACAAATTCCTATTTTTGGATGAGGCAGGCTTCAACCTAGCCAAGGAGAGGTCGGAATTTCATTGGCCAGCGAGCAACCATCCAAGTACCTGGACAACGTGGGGCCAACATCCCCATGTGTGCGGCTATATCAGAAGATGGTTTGGTGGGACGCAGACCTCGTATTGGGTCATATAATGCAGCTCTCCTTGTAACCTTCCTTGATGAGCTAAATCAGGTCTGAGCTGATGGCGTGACCTATGTCATTGTGTGGGATAATGTCAGGTTCCACCATGCTCAAATGGTGCAAGCATGGTTTCAGGCCCATCCACAATTTACCACCCTGTAGTTACCCCCATAGTCTCCTTTCCTTAACTTGATTGAGGAATTTGTCTCCACATGGAGGTGGAAGGTATATGATAGGCGCCCTCACGACCAAGCCACCCTTCTCCAGGCCATGGATGACGCATGCAATGACATCACGGCAGACCAGTGTCAGGCCTGGATTCGCCCGAAGATTCTTCCCAAGATGTTTGGCTAATGAAAACATCCATTGTGATGTGGATGAGAACCTGTGGCCAAATCCACAAGACAGGGTTGATGGAAATATAGAAATACAGTAATCAATACTTTGTTTTTCTTTTTACAGTAAGCCAGGTGAGGAACACTGCAGTTTTTGTAGCTAATTATTTCTGCTTTGATTCAAGAAACCTATGTTGTGATTTTATTGCATTTCATCAATACATTTCAGATTTTGTTCAATGATTCCACTGTGTCTGTAGTATTCTCTCTACTAGTCCTTTTACAGTGATGTATTTACGTGTAGTACCATAATGAAACATGTATAACATATTTTGTACTACAATATTAAATGATTGTACAAACAACCACACAGTGAAACTATCGGTATCTTGTGTGTGGGTGATCTAAATGAATGTTCCTATGGTATTTCATGATTAATGAGTTATTTGAACCAATGATTCTGCAAGTGCAAGGTTTCTTTAAAGATATGAATGCACAATGCGATGTTTTGAACATTGGACAGCAAGTGATGACCGTTTTGAGTTTTGTGTCTAGAGTTTTCAAAAATGACCACAAGGTTCTGAAATTAGTGCCAAAGTGATTGTAAAAAACTGTAATTCAACCAGTTTTCCCAGTGGGCTGTATTTTTCTCCCTCTTCTTTTCTCTCTCAAAGTCTCAAAACAACATCAGGAAAACAGAGACAAACACTACATCTATACAGCACATCTGAAATACAACTCATCCCGACCTGAGGTGTACCCCCCACCAAGCACAAAGCAGAAACAACATCATCATCCCTCTCTGTCAGTGGGAGCTGGGCTCTGTCCCACTCACTCTCTCTCCTGCACAGAGACAGAGACAGTGTTCTGTAGCAGAGACCCCTTAGGGCCAGTCTGTGCTGCAAAACCTCATCCATCTTCACTCTCACACACACACACACACACACACACACACACACACACACACACACACACACACACACACACACACACACACACACACACACACACACACACACACACACACACACACACACACACACACACACACATCTTTACTCTGTGCAAACATGCTGACTCAAACCACCAGCTAATGAGTGAGGTTTAGCGGAGGGGAGGAAGAGAAGACTGCGTACTCCGTACTCAACCACCACAACTTAGCTTGTGATGGAAACTTCTCTCTCCACAAATGAAAGAGAAAGAGAGACAGATGCTTGGCGGCCTCATACACTGCAGTCTTTCTGACTGAATGGTTTTGGGGGAGAGTTGTTCCCCACAAAGAGAGCACTAATAAAACGGTAGTAACAAACACTAATCCTTGAATACCAACTGAGTGACAGACAGACAGACACAGACAGACAGACACACTAGACAGAACCCAGAGTACACAGCCTGAGAGTTAGAGATTGTGTGTGTGTGTTTGTGCGCGTGTGCGTGTGAGCGTGTGTGTGAGCGTGTGTGTGTGTTGTGAGCGTGTACGAGGGGTCTAAATGTAAAAAATATTTGGTAGCACGCACACACACATGAAATTTAGAAGCACCAGAAAATACGATTTTTAAAAATGTTTCATACATTCTAGCTACTTCTGATGCACATGTGCTAATGCTAAAATGTTGATATGAATACCTACTATTGAAATTACAAATTCATTTGTGGAATATTAGAATTCTACATTGTGTAAAAGTACCAGTTTCAGGGCCTCCCGAGTGGCGCAGCGGTCTAAGGCACTGCATTGCAGTACTTGAGGCGTCACTACAGGCCCAGGTTTGATCCCAGGCTGTGTTGCAGTCGGCCGCGACTGGGAGACCCATGAGGCGGTGCACAATTGGGCCAGCGTCGGTCCAGTTAGGGGAGGGTTTGGCCGGCCGGGATGTCATTGTGCTCTAGTGACTCTTCGTGGCTGGGCTGAGAGCCTGCAAGCTGACTTCGGTCGCCAGCTGTACGGTGTTTCTTTCAACACATTGGTGTGGCTGGCTTATGGGTTAAGCGAGCAGTGTGTCAAGAAGCAGTGTGGCTTGGCAGGGTCGTGTTTCAGAGGATGCATGGCTCTTGACCTTCGCCTCTCCCGAGTTCATACGGGAGTTGCAGCGATGGGACAAAACTGTAACTACCAACTGGATATCACGAAAAAGGGGTCAAAAAAAGATTTTCCTCTTGAGATGCATTACATAGAACATGTTACACTGTCTCTTTAAAAATGCCAGGTTTGTGATGACGACATGCAAGAGATCTGTCATTCATTCATTGTTATGGAGCTCCCGAGTGGCACAGCAGTCTAAGGCACTGCATCTCAATGCAAAAGGTGTCACTACAGTCCCCGGTTTGATACCAGGCTGTGTCACATCCAGCCGTGATTGGGAGTCCCATAGGGCAACGCACAATTGGCCCAGCAACGTCCGGGCTTGGCCGGGGTAGGCTGTCGTTGTAAATCATAATTTGTTTTTAACTGACATGCCTAGTTAAATAAAGGTTATAAAGGTTAACATTTTTTGATAAAAATCATTGACTGTCCCTTTCTTTCTATGCCCCCAAATATTAGGATATACTGGTAAAGTTAGCTAGCTAACCATTAAGGTAACATGACTGAACAAAGTGTAAACAAACGTCGATGTGCGAGTAGTTTTAGAACGGCCCACAACATGGTTTATGAATGTAAAATGCGGTCCCAGCGATAGTAATGACGCAACCATGACGCTAACGAATATGCACTTGATTGTTTCTCTACGGCACTCATAAACAACAGTATCATTACAACAATTATTATCTGAGATTTTTTTTCCCTAGTCACACAGTGCTCCCAAAATACAACTCCTGGTCGCACAGTAAAATATTTTGTCACATTTTAAAGCACTGGGTGTATCGCAGCCAGGAATTGCCCCAGGGATTCTCCACCATTCAGGGGTCTGTTTCCAATTTTGTCTGGACCTGATTGGCTGTTAGAAGCCTCGGTCCTCCAGTGGGGGGAGCTCGGAGGGTCTTCAGTTTGAATGACGCTGACCTGTGTGTGAGAACTGTGTGTTTGTGTGTGTGGCTGTGTTTGTGTGTGACAGCCAGGGCCAAATAAAACTGTAAAACATAGCCACCACTGTGTCCCACACAGTCTCTTGTTAGGAAATAGAAACACAGCCACCAACCAACCATACATGCAGGCAGGCAGGCCAGGCAAACAGGCTGGGGGATGGAAGTCAACTGGGGCCATGAATCCTCTGTACTCATTGTGGAGGCAGGCAATACTATATACAGACAGTACTATATACAGACAGTACTATATACAGGCAGTACTATATACAGACAGTACTATATACAGACAGTACTATATACAGGCAGTACTATATACAGACAGTACTATATACAGACAGTACTATATACAGGCAGTACTATATACAGACAGTACTATATACAGACAGTACTATATACAGGCAGTACTATATGCAGGCAGTACTATATACAGGCAGTACTATATACAGGCAGTACTATACACAGTTATACACAGACAGTACCATACATAGTTTATTCACAGGTGATGACTGAAGACAGGTGATGGCTAATAGCTTTGAGTTAACAATAGCTGGACACTTCAGCTGTACAAAAGCTTCTGCCAACAGTATAATCCAAGAGAAAAAAGGAGGACGTGTTGAACTGAAACACACACATCTGTGTGTGATTAACACACAAGCATCAGCAATAACAGAATAGGGGATAATGTAGTAGGAGGAAATGATGAGTTAACCAGAGCTCCACTTCACGGTCTGATCCATCCATGCAGGGCTAGTCTTTAAAACCAGGGGAGGGGTGGGTGGATGGGTGGGTGGGTGTGTGGGTGTGGGTGTGGGTGTGGGTGTGGGTGTGTGTGTGTGTGTGTGTGTGTGTGTGTGTGTGTGTGTGTGTGTGTGTGTGTGTGTGTGTGTCGATGACAATAGAAAAGCCCCAGAATGGATCTTTTGTTGGGAACCATAAACCCAGCCAGATGTTGGCAGGCAGGTTGCCACATCAATGGAAGACAATATGACGCATTTCTATGAGTAAATGTCTATGAAGACATGTTAAAAGGACAAAGTGGGAACAGGCTGACTAAATCAAATCCAAATCCAAACCACTATAGTGGAATGGAATGAGCAGAGTATGGTTAAAGAGGAGGACCACACACTATGGTGTACTTAGGGTGCGGACACAAATGGCACCCTGTACCCTGTGACCTACACTACATGGCCAAATGTTTGTGGACACCTGCTCATCAAACCTCTCATTCCAAAATCATGGGCATTAATTTTGAGTTGTTCCCCCCCTTTCCTGCTATAACAGCCTCCACTCTTCTGGGAAGGCTTTCCACTAGATGTTGTAAAATTGCTGCGCGGACTTGCTTCCATTCAACCACAAGAGCTTTAGTGACATCGGGCACTGATGTTGGGCGATTAGACCTGGCTCGTAGTTGGCATTCCAATTCATCCCAAAGATGTTCGATGGAGTTGAGGTCAGGAAGCAAGGAATAGTCTAGAATATTATTGTATGCTGTAGCGTTAAGATTCTGTGAGTTTGTGTGGTCTACCACTTCGCGGCTGAGCCGTTGTTGCTCCGAGACGTTTCCACTTCACAATACCAACACTTACAGTTGATCGGGGCAGCTCTTGCAGGGCAGAAATTTGATGAACTGACTTGTTGGAAAGGTGACATCTTATGACGGTGACACGTTGAAAGTCACTGAGCTCTTCAGTAAGGCCATTCTACTGCCAATGTTTGTCTATGGAGATTGCATGGCTGGCTGTGTGGGGTGTCCTCATTCTTTTGTGTAGGTGTACTGTACATAGGGAATAGGGGGGCATTTGGGACTCTCCACAGTGTAACTCAGAACATCCTTTGTGGAGGAATAGGAGGGACACATTGAGGGAGAACAGGCCTCTGGCTCCTGACAGGACCAGACTTCTGGCTCCTGACAGGACTAGGCCTCTGGCTCCTGACAGGACTAGACCTCTGGCTCCTGACAGGACTAGACCTCTGGCTCCTGACAGGACTAGACTTCTGGCTCCTGACAGGACTAGACCTCTGGCTCCTGACAGGACTAGACTTCTGGCTCCTGACAGGACTAGACTTCTGGCTCCTGACAGGACTAGACTTCTGGCTCCTGACAGGACTAGGCCTCTGGCTCCTGACAGGACTAGACTTCTGGCTCCTGACAGGACTAGACTTCTGGCTACTGACAGGACTAGACCTCTGGCTCCTGACAGGACTAGACATCTGGCTCCTGACAGGACTAGATCTCTGGCTCCTGATAGGACTAGACTTCTGGCTCCTGACAGGACTAGACGTCTGGCTCCTGATAGGACTAGACTTCTGGCTCCTGACAGGACTAGACTTCTGGCTACTGACAGGACTAGACCTCTGGCTCCTGACAGGACTAGACATCTGGCTCCTGACAGGACTAGATCTCTGGCTCCTGATAGGACTAGACTTCTGGCTCCTGACAGGACTAGACGTCTGGCTCCTGATAGGACTAGACTTCTGGCTCCTGACAGGACTAGGCCTCTGGCTCCTGACAGGACTAGACTTCTGGCTCCTGACAGGACTAGACTTCTGGCTCCTGACAGGACTAAACCTCTGGCTCCTGACAGGACTAGACCTCTGGTTACTGACAGGACTAGACCTCTGGTTACTGACAAGACTAGACCTCTGGTCTGGAGGAAGCCGCCAAGCACTGTCCACCCTCATTACCACACCTTATAACATTACTGGACCACATTACCACAACTTATAACATTACCGGACCACATTACCACACCCTCTAACATTACTGGACCACATTACCACAACTTATAACATTACTGGACCACATTACCACATCTCTAACATTACTGGACCACATTACCACACCTTATAACATTACCGGACCACATTACCACACCTCTCTAACATTACTGGACCACATTACCACACCTTTCTAACATTACTGGACCACATTACCACACCTCTCTGACATTACTGGACCACATTACCACACCCTCTAACATTACTGGACCACATTACCACACCTCTCTAACATTACTGGACCACATTACCACACCTCTCTAACATTACTGGACCACATTACCACACCTTATAACATTACTGGACCACATTACCACACCTCTCTGACATTACTGGACCACATTGCCACACCTCTCTAACATTACTGGACCACATTACCACACCCTCTAACATTACTGGACCACATTACCACACCTTATAACATTACTGGACTACATTACCACATCTCTAACATTACTGGACCACATTACCACACCTTATAACATTACCGGACCACATTACCACACCTTATAACATTACTGGACCACATTACCACACCCTCTAACATTACTGGACCACATTACCACACCTCTCTAACATTACTGGACCACATTACCACACCTCTCTAACATTACTGGACCACATTACCACACCTATAACATTACTGGACCACATTACCACACCCTCTAACATTACTGGACCACATTACCACACCTCTCTAACATTACTGGACCACATTACCACACCTCTCTAACATTACTGGACCACATTACCACACCTCTTGGACATTACTGGACCACATTACCACACCTCTCTAACATTACTGGACCACATTACCACACCTCTTGGACATTACTGGGCCACATTACCACACCTTATAACATTACCGGACCACATTACCACACCTTATAACATTACTGGACCACATTACCACACCTCTCTAACATTACTGGACCACATTACCACACCTCTAACATTACTGGACCACATTACCACACCTCTAACATTACTGGACCATATTACCACACCTCTCTAACATTACTGGACCACATTACAACACCTCTTGGACATTACTGGACCACATTACCACACCTCTCTAACATTACTGGACCACATTACCACACCTCTTGGACATTACTGGACCACATTACCACACTTCTCTAACATTACTGAGCCACATTACCACACCTCTAACATTACTGGACCACATTACCACACCTCTTGGACATTACTGGTCCACATTACCACACCTCTTGGACATTACTGGACCACATTACCACACCTCTTGGACATTACTGGACCACATTACCACACCTCTTGGACATTACTGGACCACATTACCACACCTCTTGGACATTACTGGACCACATTACCACACCTCTTGGACATTACTGGACCACATTACCACACCTCTCTAACATTACTGGACCACATTACCACACCCTCTAACATTACTGGACCACATTACCACACCTCTCTAACATTACTGGACCATATTACCACACCTTATAACATTACTGGACCACATTACCACACCTCTAACATTACTGGACCACATTACCACACCTCTTGGACATTACTGGTCCACATTACCACACCTCTCTAACATTACTGGACCACATTACCACACCCTCTAACATTACTGGACCACATTACCACACCTCTCTAACATTACTGGACCACATTACTACACCTCTTGGACATTACTGGACCACATTACCACACCTTATAACATTACTGGACCACATTACCACACCTCTCTGACATTACTGAGCCACATTACCACACTTCTCTAAAATTATTGGACTACATTACAACACCTCTCTAACATTACTGGACCACATTACCACACCTCTCTAACATTACTGAGCCACATTACCACACCTCTCTAAAATTATTGGACTACATTACCACACCTCTTTAACATCTAGTACTGGAAGCGTTTGGCTCTATACAGGTACAATTATTACATGCACCTGGTGTCACAGGAAGTACAAGAAGCTCATCAAGGACCTCAGCCACCCAAGTTTATCCTGCTACCATCTACAAGGTCAGAGACAGTACAGGTGTATCAAAGCCAGGACAGAGAGACTGAAAAACAGCTTCCATCTTCAGTCCACCAGACTGTTGAACAGCCATCACTAACCGGCCACCGCCTGGTACTCTGCTCTGCACCTTAGACACTGTCACTAGCCGACCACCGCCTGGTAGTCTACCCTGCACCTTAGACTCTGTCACTAGCCGACCACCACCTGGTACTCTGCCTTGCACCTTAGTCACTGTCACTAGCCGACCACCACCTGGTACTCTACCCTGCACCTTAGATACAGTCAATAGCCGACCACCGCCTGGTACTCTGCCCTGCACCTTAGACACAGTCACTAGCCGACCACCACCTGGTACTCTACTCTGCACCTTAGACACAGTCAATAGCCGACCACCGCCTGGTACTCTGCCCTGCACCTTAGACACTGTCGCTAGCCGACCACCACCTGGTACTCTGCCCCTTAGATACTGTCACTAGCCGACCACCACCCGGTACTCTGCCCTACACCTTAGACACTGTCACTAGCTGGCCACCGCCTGGTACTCTACCCTGCAACTTAGACACTGTCACTAGCCGGCCACCGCCTGGTACTCTACCTTGCACCTGAGACACTGTCACTAGCTGGCTGCTGCACGTTACTCTGCCCTGTACCTTAGAGACTACTGCCTCATGTATATAGAGACATTGAACACTGGTAAATTTAATAATGTTTACATACTGTATTCTAGTCATGGCTCATCCTATATACAGTTGAAGTCAGAAGTTTACATACACCTTAGCCAAATACGTTTAAACTGAGTTTTCACAATTCCTGACATTTAATCATAGTAAAAAATCCCTGTCTTAGGTCAGTTAGGATCACCACTTTATTTTAAGAATGTGAAACGTCAGAATAATAGTAGAGAGAAGGATTTATTTCAGCTTTTATTTCTTCCATCACATTCCCAGTGGGTCAGAAGTTTACATACACTCAATTAGTATTTGGTTGCATTGCCTTTAAATTGTTAAACTTGGGTCAAATGTTTCGGGAAGCTTTCCACAAGCTTCCCACAATAGGTTGGGTGAATTTTGGCCCATTCCTCCTGACAGAGCTGGTGTAACTGAGTCAGGTTTGTAGGCCTCCTTGCTCGCACATGCTTTTTCAGTTCTGCGCACAAATGTTCTATGGGATTGAGGTCAGGGCTTTGTGATGGCCACTCCAATAACTTCACTTTGATGTCCTTAAGCCATTTTGCCACAACTTTGGAAGTATGCTTGGGGTTATTGTCCATTTGAAATCAAATCAAATCAAATTGTATTTGTCACATACACATGGTTAGCAGATGTTAATGCGAGTGTAGCGAAATGCTTGTGCTTCTAGTTCCGACAATGGAGTAATAACCAACGAGTAATCTAACCTAACAATTCCACAACTACTACCTTATACACACAAGTGTAAAGGGATAAAGAATATGTACATAAAGATATATGAATGAGTGATGGTACAGAACGGCATAGGCAAGATGCAGTAGATAGTATCAAGTACAGTATATACATATGAGATGAGTAATGTAGGGTATGTAAACATAAAAGTGCATAGTTTAAAGTGGCTAGTGATACATGTATTACATAAAGATGGCAAGATGCAGTAGATGATAGAGTACAGTATATACATATACATTATATTAAGTGGCATTGTTTAAAGTGGCTAGTGATACATCTTTTATCAATTTCCATCAATTTCCATTATTAAAGTGAGCTGGAGTTGAGTCAGTATGTTGGCAGCAGCCACTCGATGTTAGTGGTGGCTGTTTAACAGTCTGATGATGGCCTTGAGATGGAAGCTGTTTTTCAGTCTCTCGGTCCCTGCTTTGATGCACCTGTGTACTGACCTCGCCTTCTGGATGATAGCGGGGTGAACAGGCAGTGGCTCGGGTGATTGTTATCCTTGATGATCTTTATGGCCTTCCTGTGACATCGGGTGGTGTCCTGGAGGGCAGGTAGTTTGCCCCCAGTGATGCGTTGTGCAGACCTCACTACCCTCTGGAGAGCCTTACGGTTGTGGGCGGAGCAGTTGCCGTACCAGGCGGTGATACAGCCCGACAGGATGCTCTCGATGGTGCATCTGTAGAAGTTTGTGAGTGCTTTTGGTGACAAGCCGAATTTCTTCAGCCTCCTGAGGTTGAAGAGGCGCTGCTGCGCCTTCTTCACAACGCTGTCTGTGTGGGTGGACCAATTCAGTTTGTCCGTGATGTGTACGCCAAGGAACTTAAAACATACTACCCTCTCCACTACTGTCCCGTCGATGTGGATAGGGGGGTGCTCCCTCTGCTGTTTCCTGAAGTCCACAATCATCTCCTTTGTTTTGTTGACGTTGAGTGTGAGGTTATTTTCCTGACACCACACTCTGAGGGCCCTCACCTCCTCCCTGTAGGCCGTTTCGTCGTTGTTGGTGATCAAGCCTACCACTGTAGTGTCGTCCGCAAACTTGATGATTGAGTTGGAGGCGTGCATGGCCACGCAGTCGTGGGTGAACAGGGAGTACAGGAGAGGGCTCAGAACGCACCCTTGTGGGGCCCCAGTGTTGAGGATCAGCGGGGTGGAGATGTTGTTACCTACCCTCACCACCTGGGGACGTCAGGAAGTCCAGTACCCAGTTGCACAGGGCGGGGTCGAGACCCAGGGTCTCGAGTTTGATGACGAGTTTGGAGGGTACTATGGTGTTAAATGCTGAGCTGTAGTCGATGAACAGCATTCTCACATAGGTATTCCTCTTGTCCAGATGGGTTAGGGCAGTGTGCAGTGTGGCTGCGATTGCGTTGTCTGTGGACCTATTGGGGCGGTAAGCAAATTGGATTGGGTCTAGGGTGTCAGGTAGGGTGGGGGTGATATGGTCCTTGACTAGTCTCTCAAAGCACTTTATGATGACGGAAGTGAGTGCTATTGAGCGGTAGTCGTTTAGCTCAGTTACCTTAGCTTTCTTGGGAACAGGAACAATGGTGGCCCTCTTGAAGCAGGTGGGAACAGCAGACTGGGATAGGGATTGATTGAATATGTCCGTAAACACACCAGCCAGCTGGTCTGCGCATCTGAGGATGCAGCTGGGGATGCTGTCTAGGCCTGCAGCCTTGCGAGGGTTAACACGTTTAAATGTTTTACTCACGTCGGCTGCAGTGAAGGAGAGTCCGCAGGTTTTGGTAGCGGGCCGTGTCAGTGGCACTGTATTGTCCTCAAAGCGAGCAAAGAAGTTATTTAGTCTGTCTGGGAGCAAGACATCCTGGTCCGCAACGGGGCTGGTTTTCTTTTTGTAATACGTGATTGACTGTAGACCCTGCCACATACCTCTTGTGTCTGAGCCGTTGAATTGCAACTCTACTTTGTCTCTATACTGATGCTTAGCTTGTTTGATTGCCTTGCGGAGGGAATAGCTACACTGTTTGTATTCGGTCATGTTTCCGGTCACCTTGGCCTGGTTAAAAGCAGTGGTTCGCGCTTTCAGTTTTGCGCAAATGCTGCCATCAATCCACGGTTTCTGGTTTGGGAATGTTTTAATAGTTGTTGTGGGTACGACATCGCCTATGCACTTTCTAATGAACTCGCTCACCGACTCGCTCACCGTATTCGTCAATGTTGTTGTTGGACGCAATGCGGAACATATCCCAATCCACGTGATCGAAGCAGTCTTGAAGCGTGGAATCAGATTGGTCAGACCAGCGTTGAACAGACCTGAGCATGGGAGCTTCTTGTTTTAGTTTCTGTCTGTAGACTGGAAGCAACAAAATGGAGTCGTGGTCAGCTTTTCCGAAAGGACGGCGGGGGAAGAACCATTTGCGACCAAGCTTTAACTTCCTGACTAATGTCTTGAGATATTGCTTCAATATATCCACATAATAATTACCTTCCTCATGATGCCATCTATTTTGTGAAGTGCAGCAGTCCCTCCTGCAGCAAAGCACCCCCACAACATGATGATGCCACCCCCGTGCTTCACAGTTGGGATTGTGTTCTTCGGCTTGCAATCCTCCCCCTTTTTCCTCCGAACATAATGATGGTCATTATGGCCAAGTGGCGCAGTGGTCTAAGACACTGCATCCCAGTGCAAGAGGCATCACTGCAGTACCTGGTTTGAATCCAGGCTGCATCACATCCGGCCGTGATTGGGAGTCCCACAGGGCGGGGCACAATTGACCCAGCGTCGTCCGGGTTTGGCCGGGGTAGGCCGTCATTGTAAATGACGGCCGACCCCGGTTCTTAACTGACTTGCCTAGTTAAATAAAGATAAAAAAATTAAAGAACAGTTATATTTTTGTTTCATCAGACCAGAGGGCATTTCTCCAAAAAGTACGATCTTTGTCCCCATGTGAAGTTGCGAACCATAGTCTTGCTTTCTTATGGTAGTTTTGGAGCAGTGGCTTCTTCCTTGCTGAGCAGCCTTTCGGGTTATGTCGATATACGACTTGTTTTACTGTGGATATAGATAATTTTGTGCCTGTTTCCTCCAGCAGCTTCACAAGGTCCTTTGCTGTTTTTCTTAGATTGATTTACACTTTTCGCACCAAAGTACGTTCATCTCTAAGAGACAGAATGCTTCTCCTTCCTGAGCGGTATGACGGCTGCGTGGTCCCATGTTGTTTATACTTGCGTACTATTGTTTGTACAGACGAACATGGTACCTTCAGGCATTTGGAAATTGCTCCCAAGGATGAACCAGATTTGTGGAGGTCTACGATTTTTTTATCTGAGGTCTTGGCTGATTTCCTTTGATTTTCCTATGATGTCAAGCAAATAGGCACTGAGTTTAAAGGTAGGCCTTGAAATAGATCCACAGGTACAACTCCAATTGACTCAAATTATGTCAATTAGCCTATCAGAAGCTTCTAAAGCCATGACATCATTTTCTGGAATTTTCCAAGCTGTTGAAAGGCACAGTCAACTTAGTGTATGTAAACTTCTGACCCACTGGAATTGTGATACAGTGAACTATAAGTTAAATAATCTGTCTGTAAACAATTATTGGAAAAATGACTTGTGTCATGCACAAAGTAGATGTCCTAACCAATTTGCCAAAACTATTTTGTGCAATGAATAAAATGTTGAATGTCTACAGGTATAAACGTCTATACACAACAAGTACATTCTGGTACATTCTTTCAGATGAGTCTGGGCCTTGGCCGGGTGTTCCTAAAGCTAAGCCGTGCAGGAGAGTGAGGAAGTGTTGTGGGGTTGTGTTATTCCTCAGAGATTAACCTGATTGACACCTCTGTCTGGGATGACGCCTGACCCCTGACCTTTAGTGACTGACGGTGGGACTCCTGCATGCTTACCCTGGTTTGGTTTGGGGCAGAGAAGGTAAACGCTGTGGGAGAGGAGGGCAGATGAGAGCCATTATAGACTGGGGGAGTCCCGTCACGTCCTGGACGGGCAGACTCCAGGACAGAGAGACAGCTTTGGAAAAAATGTGAGAACAGCTGCTTTCAGTCTCTCTGTCCTTCTCTCTGTCTCTGTCTCTCTCCTCCTCTCTCTCTCTCTCCCTCTCTCTGTCTTTCTCTCTCTCTCTCTCTCTGTCTGTCTGTCTCTCTCTCTCTGTCTCTCTCTGTCTCTGTCTCTCTCTCTGTCTCTGTCTCTCTCCCTCTCTCTCTGTCTGTCTCTCTCTCTCCCTTTCTCTGTCTCTCTCTCTGTCTGTCTGTCTCTCTCTCTCCCTCTCTCTGTCTCTCCATCTCCATGTGTGTGTGTGTGTGTGTGTGTGTGTGTGTGTGTGTGTGTGTGTGTGTGTGTGTGTGTGTGTGTGTGTGTGTGTGTGTGTGTGTGTGTGTGTGTGTGTGTGTGTGTGTGTGTGTGTGTGTGCAAAGTCTGACTGGGAAAGCTCAGCAGAGCAGCGGCGCATCGGCTCTGTGGACCACACACTCTGTTCACTCACTGCCGCAGAATAGAGGCCGTAGAGAATCTATCTGTCACTATCCGTCTGCCTATGTGCTCACACGCACCACCACCCCCAACACAACACACAACATACCAACAGTCACCACCCGAGCTCAACCCCCCCTGCCAACACCAACCCAGGCCAGTCCAGACCAGCCCAGACCAGACCACCCCAGCCCACCCCTAGCCAGACCACCCCACCTCAGGCCAGACCACCACAGACCAGACCACCCCAGCCCAGCCCTGGCCAGACCAGCCCACCCCAGACCACCCAAGACCAAACCACCCCAGACCACCCCAGACCAAACCATCCCAGACCAGACCACCCCAGCCCAGACCACCCCAGCCCAGACCACTGCAGACCACCCCAGACCAGACCAACCCACCCCAGACCAGCCCACCCCTGGCCAGACCAATACACCCCACCCCAGACCACCCCAGCTCAGTTGTTCCCCCCACTCACCTACATTACCCCCCACTAACCTACATTACCCCCCTCACCTACATTACCTCCCCCCACTCACCTACATTACCCCCCTTCTCACCTACATTTCCCCCCCTCTCATCTACATTCCCCCCCACTAACATACATTACCCCCTTCTCACCTACATTACCCCCGCATCTCATCTACATTCCCCCTCACTAACCTACATTACCCCCCCTCACCTACATTACCTCCCCCCACTCGCCTACATTACCCCCCACTCATCTACATTACCCCCCTTCCCACCTACATAACCCCCCCTCTCATCTACATTACCCCCCCACTCACCTACATTACCCCCATTCTCAGCTACATTACCCCCACTCACCTACATTACCCCCCCACTCACCTACATTACACCCCCACTCACCTACATTACCCCCCACTCACCTACAATACCCCCCCACTCACCTACATTACCCCCCCACTCACCTACATTACCACCCACGCACCTACATTACCCCCCACTCACCTACATTAACCCCCACTCACCTACATTATCCCCCACTCACCTACATTACCCCCCACTCACCTACATTACCCCCCACTCACCTACATTACCCCCCCACTCACCTACATTACCCCCCCCTCACCTACATTACCCCCCACTCACCTACATTACCCCCCCCACTCACCTACATTACCTCCCCCGCTCACATACATTACCCCCCACTCACCTACATTACCCCCCCCACTCACCTACGTTGCCCCCCACCTACCTACATTACCCCCCACTCACCTACATTACCTCCCCCCCACTCTCCTACATTACCTCCCCACTCACCTACATTACCCCACCAATCACCTACATTACCCACCCCCACTCACCTACATTACCCCCCACTCACCTACATTACCCCCTCTCACCTACATTACCCCCCCGCTCACCTACATTACCCCCCCACTGGCCTACATTACCTTCCCCACTCACATACATTACCCCCCACTCACCTACATTACCCCCCCACTCACCTACATTACCCCCCCACTCACCTACGTTACCCCCCCACTCACCTAAATTACCCCCCACTCACCTACATTACCCCCCCCACTCACCTACATTACCCCCCCACTCACCTACGTTACCCCCCCACTCACCTACGTTACCCCCCCACTCACCTACATTACCCCCCCTCACCTACATTACCTCCCCACTCACCTACATTACTCCCCCACTCACCTACATTACCCCCCACTCACCTACGTTACCCCCCACTCACCTACATTACCCCCCCCCCACTCACCTACATTACCCCCCCACTCACCTACGTTACCCCCCCCTGCATCCATTACCTGGTTGCCTGCTAAGAGGGGAGAAGCCGACCGCAGCACCCTTCCTTTACCAGGTACATGTCATTATGCACACTCCAGTCAGTGCCGGCATTACGGACTCACTGAAGCCTTACACATGTTTTGATTAAATTGTACATGAATGGCTTTCAAGGTAGAGGGAAAAATGTGCTTCTCGGAAAAACAAACCTGATGTCGCGTCATCCCAAACCATGGGAATGATTGTTAGCCTTTGGCACGGACAGAGAGTATATCTAATATTCTCCAAATTAGCTTTCCAGACTGGATCCAAACTGTGATTTAAAACACGATATAATAAAATTAATCTGTACCAAAATCGTGCGTAAATAACCTTTTCCCTAATAACGAGCGTCTAGACGATCTTTTAGTGTAATAGGTTTTAATTTGACTGTTAAAAAGTTGAGTTTGGAAAGCTGTGATAGGGTTAGTATGTTCTTCCAGGGGTCCTTGCCTGTTATTACGGATCTCTGCATGCAACAGGGTTTAAAACATTTTTTTTTATTTAACTAGGCAAGTCTGTTAAAAACAAATTCTTATTTACAATGACAGCCTACTGGGGAACAACTGCCTTGTTCAGGGGCAGAACGACAGATTTTTACCTTGTCAGCTCGGCGATTCAATACAGCAACCTTTCAGTTACTGGCCCAAAACTCGAACCACTGGGCTACCTGCCTAGGGGTTGAGTTGAGTACCACAGTGCTTGGCAGCTAGATGCCTCTTCTCATTCTGTGGCACTGCCAAGGTCTGAGGGGATGGCCTGGAACATAGAATCCATGCCACAATTCATTCAATTCTTTAATCATTCATCCATTTTCCAACAGGGAGAAGATATAACAATCATTCTTCCTGTAGCAACGACTCTCCTATCTAGGGTCATCAGACAGAATACAGTGCAGTGTGGTTCTGCAACCTCACTAACTGAGTTGTTCACCCTGCTGGGAAAAAAACTGATTAGTCCAGCATAAATATCAAGCTGGTCCATGCTGGTCAAGCTGGTCTGACTAGCATGGTCTAGCTAGTTAGGCTGGCCTAGTAGCTGGTCGAGCTGGTGACCAAACTGGTCCAGCTGCTCAAGGTTAAGATTAAGATCACTTAATTGGTCAATTACACACAAAGTCCAACCGAAATGTGACTTATGCTTTTAACTCAAACCCTCCAAAAGACACACATACAATGAGTTATAGTTTGGGAGAGGTGCTGAGGGCTGTCACACTGAGAGCTGTTGTTCTGAGGGGTTAAGTACCTTGCTCAAGGGCACAACGGCATTTAGGTTTTAATACCAGCTCACATCTTGCTAGGATTTGAAGTGGCAACCCTCCGGTTGGTGGCTCGTCTCTCTGACCGCTAGGCTACCTCACATCTTCTGACCAGCATGATCTATTGACTATCTGACTATATCTCTATCTCCCTATCTCTCTATCTATCTGACTATCTATCTATCTCCCTATCTATCTGTCTCGCTATCTCTCTGTCCATCTCCCTATCTCTCACATGTGCTCCCTCTCCGGCCTCCAGGTCACCTGCTCGTTATGGTGCACACCTGTCACCATCGTTACGCGCATCAGCGCATTATGACACTCACCTGGACTCCATCACCTCCTTGATTACCTGCTCTTTGTATGTCACTCCCTTTGGTTCCTTCCCCAGGTGTCATTGTTCTTGTTTCCTGTCTGTGCGTTGTTCGTGTTTCTTGCTTTGTTCATTAAATGATGCACTCCCTGAACTTGCTTCCCGACTCCCAGGGCACACGGAGTGTTTTTTTGTTTGTTTTTGTTTTGGAGGTGATGTTGGGTCCGGGTGTCAGAATCGGAGCTACCTAGGAGGCCTCAGCCGGTTTGTCGGACTTCCATGCCTCAGCGGGATCGATAGGCTCCCATGCCTCAGCTGGCTCGATAGGCTCCCATGCCTCAGCTGGCTCGATAGGCTCCCATGCCTCAGCTTGCCTCAGCTGGCTCGATAGGCTCCCGTGCCTCAGCTGGCTCGATAGGCTCCCGTGCCTCAGCTGGCTCGATAGGCTCCCGTGCCTCAGCTGGCTCGATAGGCTCCCGTGCCTCAGCTGGCTCGACAGGCTCCCGTGCCTCAGCTGGCTCGATAGGCTCCCGTGCCTCAGCTTGCCTCAGCTGGCTCGATAGGCTCCCGTGCCTCAGCTGGCTCGATAGGCTCCCGTGCCTCAGCTGGCTCGATAGGCTCCCGTGCCTCAGCTGGCTCGATAGGCTCCCGTGCCTCAGCTGGCTCGACAGGCTCCCGTGCCTCAGCTGGGTGAACAGGTTCCTGTGCCTCAACCAAGGCAACCGGGGAGGCCTTAGCCGGCTCATCATGCTCCCGCGCTGAGGAGGGAATACTGTCACGTATGCTCTCTCCCCAGCCTCTAGGTCACCAGGCTGCTCGTTATGGTGCACACCTGCCACCATCGTTACGCGCATCAGCGCATTATGACACTCACCTGGACTCCATCACCTCCTTGATTACCTGCCCTTTGTATGTCACTCCCTTTGGTTCCTTCCCCAGGTGTCATTATTTCTGTTTCCTGTCTGTGCGTTGTTCGTGTTTCTTGTTTTGTTAATTTGTTTATTAAACTATACACTCCCTGAACTTGCTTCCCGACTCTCAGCGCACATCGTTACACTATCTATCTATCTCTCGATCCATCTAACCACGCCCATCATTATATTTCTCAGCATGCTCCGTTGCAATTCTACGGTTTGTTTCAATATCTGTGTTTTTTGATTGATTCATAAATCTTATGCTACACAAAGATAACTAACATACATTTTTCTAAACTAATCCAATCTTAGTTGGACTTCTTGCACCCATTACTGTTTAAATGGTTTAGGTAGTCTTATTTATTCATCTTTCTAACTCTGGCAGTCATTTTCAATGAAGATTGAGGGTGAATAGAAGTTCAAATTGTTGGACATCCCCACTCTCTGGCTGGATTCCAATAGGAATTAAATATCACTTACAAGCCAGCATAATGTGACTTGCAGGCCTGATGTGGCCACTGTATTAGGGAAAAACTAGGCCCTTAAGGCCTTATGATATATGTATTCTGTTGTCCTAAATAATTAAGCACTTTGACACTGGTTTTGCTGGTGATCAACAAAAGTTTCCAAAACACAACGGTCTGGTATATGCAGGTTTTTTTCAGCAGTGTAGGCATGTCATGCCAAGACAGTTAACACAACTGACCTCACAGCCCTCAGACAAGCAGCAAAACATGCCTTTATGCAGCACAATTCATGTTTCGTCAAAAGAAGGCAGAGTTCAAGGGTTGGATTCCTCTGACGTCACGTTCAACGGTTCACTTTCAAGCTCACCTTGACACATCTAAATCCCACATCAACACAGCTGTTTGGGTGTATCTGGATTAACTCGTTGACAGTAACAGGAAAAGGTGAACACTGAACACTGAACCAAGAGGAAGTTGATCAAGGAGCAATGAGGTGAAACAACAGCTACTATCTTTCATGGGTTTATGATTATTCTGCTTTTTTTGTAGTTTTTTTGTTTACACTTAATTTAACCAGGTTCTCTCACTAATGTCAGCAGACCTCTTTCACGAGGGAGAGCTGGCTAAAGGCGTCAGCATGCTTCAGTTCGGCTGGCGCCTAGACAGGTGTCCAACCCCCAACTAGCCCAACTCGGCTAGCCGAACCAAACGATTGTACTCACATACTCTCTTGAAAAATGAGAAAAAAGCGTCAATAGTACTGTTTTTTCTGTTACCATTTTGAGACCCCGTAGTCAGTGTACACTTCATCAAAGTAGTCAGAATTGATTTAAAGATAACTCAAGAAATCTGTCATTAATTTTGAACTTTTTGCCGAGGAGATCTTAGTCTAGCAATTTGGCCTCTAACTAAGATCTTTGGTGCAGTATTTCTCAATGAAAAGATGTGCATGAAAACGAGTCGTCTCTCATTGAATGACAACAAAAACGTATTGAAGAATCCCTAATGTGGACCAATCACAGATGAAGGGGCGTAGACTTCGGCTTGACTCCAGAAAAAAAATGGTGTGCCTGAACAACCGGAAAAACCCTCACTGATGTCCAAAACATCATCACAAAAAATGTTGTCACAATATATGCATAAACTCTTCCGAACTGTTTTGGCTGGGAAACATGCGGATGCCTTAAGAGGGCAGGCCATTTGGGTAACGACAAAACCTCACTACTATTTACCTAAAGATTAGCATTGCTGAAAGTGGCTGGAAATGGCTAAAATGGTTGGAACATGGACTGGAAATTATTTTCCAATGTTGGGTCCAGTAAGCCTGCTCAACCTGTAATCAACCTGTAATCAACCTGTAATCAACTTCCCTGTAAGCAGAGCATCATTGTGTAGCTAAATGTCTCTACCTATTTGATCTCTATTTTCTCCCTCTACAAGAAACTTGAAAATCACTGCCAGACATGGATGCACCCCCCCTTCTCCCATCCCTCCATCCTAGACCCAGTTACTCCACTCAGCTGGCACCACCGTATCAAGTTCAGGCCTTCTTTCCCACACAGGCACACAGACAGTGACCTGAGGGAGGTGACCTCACAAATCTGCGCCGGTCACCAGAGGTCAGATGATATCCCATTATCCAATCATTACAAAGCAGAGAGCACAGACAGACAGAGAATGGAATCACCACCCCCGCCAGGTCACAATCAGGACAGACCAACTCTCAGAAGCTCCAGATCAGACAGAGCCTGTGTCCCAAATGGAAGCATATAACCTATGAAGTGCATTGGTCAAAAGTAGTGCACTACGGAATATGGTGCGATTTGGGACACAGCCCGAGAGTATACAGCCCAGGTTGTAGGAGAAAACACAGAGACCGTGAGGATGGAGACACGGCTGGTTTATGTAGAAAACACAACAAACTGCAGGTAAGTCTGCATGATGTTCCAAAGTGACATTAAACTTAGACCAGTGTAAACCTACCTAGACTACAGCTCTTTGTCTACAAACCGCTGAAACAGTAACACAAATGGAGGAGATGTTTAGAAGTGCTTCCAAACGAGCCCTGAGGTATTCTAAACTTTCCCAGATGAAAGCCCAGGGGGAAACCCTGTAGGAAAACTACAAAGACGCTAAGTGGAGTTTGAAACTATTGCTCTCACAACTCCTGAGGTATAGAGAAAAAAGGTGCACGAGTCAAGCACTCCTAAAAATTAAAGGCTATTTTCATATTCCAGGCAGGTCGTTACAAAGATGAAACAGGAGAGGTGAACTGTCCTCTGCCACACTCCTCCTCGACTGCCTCACTACCATGTTCAACCTCAAACCCCCTCCACCCCCTCACCTCGGAATTCCTGCTTAATGGCATCATTATTGACTCTGTCCAGCAACATGCATAGACCCTTGTAATCTCACACGGGCGGGGCGGTTTTCAGACAGAAAATGATGCCACTCCAACAAAGAAAAAGGAGAAGAAAAAAACGTGAGGGGAGAAAAAAGGGATGGATACTACTTTACAAAGGAGTCTCCAGCACCAGCTGATACTCTTTCATCTACACCATCATCACCTCTCTGATGATTCCACTGCCAGCTGGCAGCATCAGAGCAGCAGTCCAGCACCCAACTACAGGCAACACAGGGTCCAGCCCCCAACTACAGGCAACACAAGGTCCAGCCCCAACTACAGGCAGCACAGGGTCCAGCCCCCAACTACAGGCAACACAAGGTCCAGCCCCCAACTACAGGCAACACAAGGTCCAGCCCCAACTACAGGCAGCACAGGGTCCAGCCCCCAACTACAGGCAACACAGGGTCCAGCCCCCAACTACAGGCAACACAGGGTCCAGCACCCAACTACAGGCAACACAGGGTCCAGCACCCAACTACAGGCAACACAGAGTCCAGCCCCCGACTACAGGCAACACAGGGTCCTGCACCCAACTACAGACAACACAGAGTCCAGCCCCCGACTACAGGCAACACAGAGTCCAGCACCCAACTACAGACAACACAGGGTCCAGCACCCAACTACAGACAACACAGAGTTCAGCCCCCGACTACAGGTAACACAGGGTCCTGCACCCAACTACAGACAACACAGGGTCCAGCACCCAACTACAGGCAACACAGGGTCCAGCCCCCGACTACAGGCAACACAGAGTCCAGCACCCAACTACAGACAACACGGGGTCCAGCCCCCAACTACAGGCAATACAGAGTCCAGCCCCCGACTACAGGCAACACAGAGTCCAGCACCCAACTACAGGCAACACAGAGTCCAGCACCTACAGGCAACACAGAGTCCAGCCCCCGACTACAGGTAACACAGGGTCCTGCACCCAACTACAGGCAACACAGAGTCCAGCACCCAACTACAGGCAACACAGAGTCCAGCACCTACAGGCAACACAGAGTCCAGCACCTACAGGCAACACAGGGTCCAGCACCCAACTACAGGCAACACAGGGTCCAACACCTACAGGCAACACAGAGTCCAGCACCTACAGGCAACACAGGGTCCAGCACCCTGTTCACATTATAGACCTGTAGATCTCTGGTCATCACAACACCTAATACACACATACGTACACACACACACACACACACACACACACACACACACACACACACACACACACACACACACACACACACACACACACACACACACACACACACACACACAGGAATGTCCTGTATCTGTTCTGTATAGTGTTGTATGTTTCCTCCTTATCACTGTAAGTGAGCCTCATTGGCACGTTGTCTTGAAAGAGTCCACTGCCAGAGTGGAAGTGGCGAAGTGGTAATGCTACAATGAACCTCTGACATAAGCCTTCCACCACTGTACTGTACCAGCAGCATTCTAACAGTGGAAACAGCTCTCTCCTAAGGCCTATATAAACATAACCCCTCTGCTTCAGTCAAATGACTTGAGAAGTATGCTCTGTCTCCCTGTCTCTCCATCCCGTCTCTCTCGTTCTCTCTCTCTCTCTCTCTCTCTCTCTCTCTCTCTCTCTCTCTCTCTCTCAATTTAATTCAATTCAAAGGGTTTTATTGGTATGGGAAACATGTGTTTACAATGCCAACGCAAGTGAAATAAACAATAAACAAAAGTGAGAAGACACAAAGCAACATCTCTCTCTTTCTCTCTGCAGGGTGGAATAAAGGGGGGCTTCCTGAGTGTTCTTTACACACAAATCTGACCCCAATATCTCAGCACCCCCACCACACACACACACCCTCCAGTCCCATGTTTACTGTGGCAGATTGCACTGTAAATAGTGGGGGCTCTGGGCTCCGATTCAAAGACAGCCAAATCAAACAGGAGGCACTTCCTTATCAGCGAGTAGGATGGAAAACAGAGAAAATGTATGCACATCCACCTGGAACCACTTCCGAATAAGCAATCCAGTAAAAACAAAGCTGTGCCTCTTCAGTGGGATGGGGATGAAATGTCAAACACAAGTAGGGCATAGGTTTACAGGCATACTGCTGCACCATGGGCGTCTGTGTTGGCAGTGAAGGACATACAGTCAGCTCCAAACGCATTTGCACAGTGACACATTTTTTGTTGTTTTGGCTCAGTACTCCAGCACTTTGGGTTAGCATTTCTTGGGGGTATGATATTTATGCGTCTGTAACTTTCTCACTCACCATTATTCACGATTCATTCAGGACTATCCATAACAGTGGAGGCCACTGAGGGGAGGACAGCTCAAATAAATGGCTGGAATGGATCGAATGGCATCAAACCATATGTTTGATGTATTTTATACCATTCCCCCAATTCCGCTCCAGCCATTACCACGAGCCCATCCTCCTCAATTAAGGTGCCACCAACCTCCTGTGCTCTGTAACCATGGTAGCATCCACATTAATGTAGAAGTGTTTAGAAACATATTCTATTATTATTTACATAAAAGTGACTCCAAAATGACACAATACATTATTTACCAGTCATTTCTATTTAACACAAAATCATCTGAAACAAAACAAAGAGCAAATGCATCCAACATTGATTACTTTAATACACATCAGTGAATTTGTCCCAATACTTTTGGTTCCCTTAAAATGGGGGGACTATGTACAAAAAGTAGTGTAATTTCTAAACGGTCCACCCGATATGGATGTAAATACCCTCAAATTAAAGTTGACACTCTGCACTTTAACCTCATAGTCATTGTATCATTTGCAATCCAAAGTGCTGGAGTACACAGCCAAAACAACAAAAAATGTGTCACTGTCCCAATACTTTTGGAGCTTATTCTCTCTCCCGCGTAGGCCCCCAGCACACAACACAGACAGGAAATTCTCTCTCTCTCTCTCTCTCTCTCTCTCTCTCTGTGTGTGCTCAGAAATAGCCACAAATATTCCCTAGAAACCTAGTTAGTATAGGCTTATTTTAACCTTTGCAATACAACTGGTTTACATCTTATAGAGTACAGTCTGTACAAGCCTATACACAGGGTTGGGGAGTAACTGATTACATGGAATCTGATTACAGATACATTTTGAAGAACTAGATGATTACTTCTTGGATTACTTTTAAATTCAGAAAAATATATTATGACACCTTTCTGTTTTCAATTCAGCGTTGAAAACAAGTGCAAGTTAGCGAGTCGGACCACAAGTCAGAGACCACTATGATGATAAACCTAATGCGTTTGACAGATCCCTTTTGTCTTCTTCTAATGCCTCTTAAGGGGAAAGTAATCCAAAAGTAACCGGATTACTTTACTGAGTTTGGGTAATCCAAAAGTAAATTTACAGATAATATTTTGGACAGGTAATTAGTAATTGTAACAGATTACATTTAAAAAGTAACTTACCCAACCCTGGCTACACAACCTAATGGAGAATGTGTTATTTGATGGCTACATCATACTTCATCAGTCGTATGGAAAAGGACCAGAGGTTTAGTTGTTCTTCAAAGGCACGCACTAATTGAATCAGTCATTTGGAATATTTGTATATTCTGTGCATACCTCACTTTCAACTATTTATTTTTCTTGGCCCAGAGACTCGATTGAGGCGTTATACAAAAATGCTTAAAGAATTTGACATGCTGATTTAAGCATAGGAGCAACACACATCTGGAATCCTGCTCTCAGTCATCACGGATCCCCCCTCTCTCTCTCTCTCTCTCTCTCTCTCTCTCTCTCTCTCTCTCTCTCTCAGTTGGTTGGTTTAGTAACAGTAGGATGATGATGCTCTGAAACGATAACCAGATATTGTGTGTGTGCATCTTGAAAGACATTCCTGTGCTCTCAGAGGAGGATAGCAGGATGGAAAATCTATTTGGCACAGAAGGTCCAGAAACAATTTCTATGTCAGATCCAGGTTTGGTGTATTAGAGGTCTGGAAAACGAAATGCTCTTTCTCTCTCTGCCTTTCTCTCTCTCTCTCTCTCTCTCTCTGTCTCTAACTATCTCTCTCTCGCTCTCTCCCTCCCTCTCTTCCTCCTCTCCCTTTCTGTCTTTAACAAGCTCTCACAGCAGCCCCTCACGTTATGGACTGTTTGCTGGCCACTGTGTTGTTGACTGAGCCCCCAGCCCCCACTAAGGCTCCCATCACACAACACAAGTCCCTGACAACGGCTTTTGTTGACGATGTACCAAGTAGACGAGTGAATGGTTCTCCTATTCACAGCTCATAATTACAGACTCAAACATACGCTAACACACCTTGCCCTCTGTTTTTGGAAAATAAAACCTCACGCAGTGTTTGGATCCCCAAAAAAGTGTCTAATATATATGGATATGTCATATAGACAATTAGTTGGTGTGAAGTATGTGTGCAGAGTTCAATGCCCTGTCAACTCGCATCTATTCCTCTAACTACATGACACTGGCCTCTTCCGTGTCTAATTTTTACACCTTTCACGGTAAATACAAGGTAGGGCTGCCACATTACAGTATGATTTTGTGCCTGAAAGGTAATCGCCCTAAACACACTAACTCAAACGGAATGCTAATGATAGTGAATGCGGAGCTGAACATCTGTATGCGCCGACAGGGAGACAATGCCCCGATGCCGCCTGCGCTGAAGTGTGAAGACATTACGCATTCAGAGCCCAGAGTGTGGGTAAACTATTACATTTCTCACGTTTCTGACGACGAGGTCTGTTTTTGTTCCAAAGCAGGTCTATTCATGTAGGTTAGACTAGGCCTATATGTACACATACAAAACAGCTGTAGTGTACCACTTACAATAGCAGAATTGCAAATACTTTGTTGCGTAAAAAAACATTTTTTACAAAAGCGTGTAAATTAAATGCACAACTATATTGTATAGTATTAACCAAAGTGCCATTGCACAGCAAACAGTTGCAAAGATAAAGGTGTTATTCAGATGAGACAGAGAGAGCATGTTTTTCATGTACACATCATAAATCATTGTTATTTATTTTACATGTATTCATGATTGCAGATCAACCCAGCTTTTCTTACCCGGGTCGTGGAACGGAACCAATGCATAGTTGTAGAGGGGTCTCTTTGTTCTACTCTGCGACATCTCCAAAATCTTGGATGCCCCCTCAATAACCTGCACGAGATCATCGTACATGGAGCCGGTGACATCAAAGACGAACGCCAGGGTGGACGCTCCTTCTGGGATCTCCTCTTTTGTCCCTTCGGTCCCCGTGTTCTGCCCGGAGGACACAGCCACCAGGAGAAGTACCTGCACAAGCAACAATGGCACACGCTTGATGCCCATTTTCAGACCGAACGGTCTATGACGCGTCGCCAACAAAGTTGTGATAGTTTGTGTCTCCGCTCAGAACCTCAAGATGAATCTTGGGGTAAAGGGAGAGACATTGGCTCGCTAAAAACAGTAACAAGATAGTGATGAAAAAGCCAATATTGTCTTCCTTTAAAAAAAATAGGAGAAAAGCGGTGGAAAAGTTTAGATGCTGTCAAAGATGCTCTCGCTCCCTTCAACGTTCCGATTCAGTGCGCGTGACCTCCACCGCCCTGTTGGACCTTCTGAGCTTCTCACACTCTTGTTCTGAAGTTATGAAGGAGCTCAGCTCAGCTGCCGTGTCGGGAACTCTTGTCCAAACTCTGCAAGTCCCCTTCTCAAAGCTTCTCAAGAGAAGAAAGGCTCAAGGCAAATTGACTCCTTACAGAATAGCTGCTTTCTGATTGGAGCAGTGGGTTTTGGGAGTCCTGCCTGGGATGGGACCCTGTGCATTAAGACATAGCGGTAGGCTATACTTGAATTATACAGTAGACACGCGACAAGACATGCAAAGAGAAACACATGTGTTTCATATTGAAATTGTAGGCCTACGTGTAAAAAGTACTGTGGCCAACAGAATTAAGTGGAATTGATACCATAATAGTCTGTTAACATGTACAATCAGCTCATTAAGACTGTCCTACCAGAACCCGATCATAACATAACACAAACTAAGGTTGTATTCCATTGATTAGACTATGTTTTCGTTGTCATTGGATTCTTTGTAAACTAACAATGTAGACTACAGTTTCGAAATGTGTTACAAAAACCGGTCATTTCAACTTCATGCCGCAGAAAGGAGGAGTGCAGGGGGGGCTGCAGCATCCCTCAGACAATCAATTAGACAAAACCAATTTTAAAAAATAATTTAAAAGAAAATAAAATACTTCAAAATACTTCAGCAGAGAGCATAATTTAGCCACAGCGGATCAATAACATCTAACAAATTGCTGTGAATTAAGTTTTATCACATGCACTAAGCCTCCAGTTGGGAAGACCACAATTTGGGAAGCACACATGCCAAATAAATAACAGCTTGTTACCGTTGCGGCCATAGACATACAGTATAATCCACATACAGTGCATTAGGAAAGAGTTCAGACCCCTTGACTTTTTCCACATTTTGTTACATTACAGCCTTATTCTAAAATTGATTGAATACCCCCCCCCCCCCCCCCCCCCATCAATCTACACACAATACCCCATAATGACAAAGCAAAAACAGGTTATTAGAAGTGTTTGAACATTTATAAAAAATAGAAAACTGAAATATCATATTTACATAAGTATTCAGACCCTTTACTCAGTACTTTGTTGAAGCACCTTTGCAGGGATTACAGCCTCGAGTCTTCTTGGGTATGACGCTACAAGCTTGGCACACCTGTATGTGGGGAGTTTCTCCCATTCTTCTCTGCAGATCATCTAAAACTCTGTCAGGTTGGCTGGGGAGCGTCGCTGCACAGCTATTTTCAGGTCTCTCCAGAGATGTTCGATCGGGTTTAAGTCTGGGTTCTGGCTGGGCCACTCACGGACATTCAGAGACTTGTCCCAGAAGCCACTCCTGCGTTGTCATAGATGTGTGCTTAGGGTCGTTGTCCTATTGGAAGGTGAAATTCTGAGCAAACAGCACTGTTTTTCAAAGTAGTTTATCTTGAACTAGGGTGTTGGCACCGTGTAGGCTTCATCTTCATCACCGGTGAGTACCCCAGGCTTCATCTTCATCACCAGTGAGTACCCCAGGCTTCATCTTCATCACCGGTGAGTACACCAGGCTTCATCTTCATCACCGGTGAGTACCTCAGGCTTCATCTTCATCACCTGTGAGTACCCCAGGCTTCAACTTCATCACCGGTGAGTACCCCAGGCTTCATCTTCATCACCGGTGAGTACCCCAGGCTTCATCTTCATCACTTGTGAGTACCCCAGGCTTCATCTTCATCACCGGTGAGTACCCCAGGCTTCATCTTCATCACCGGTGAGTACCCCAGGCTTCATCTTCATCACCGGGTGAGTACCCCAGGCTTCATCTTCATCACCGGTGAGTACCCCAGGCTTCATCTTCATCACTGGGTGAGTCAGTTTATTTAGTAGCCTACCATAGCGTATAATATTTATTTAAATATTCCTCCTTATATTATACAATCTGTGTCTCTTCATTGGCCTCCCAGCAACCCTTGTACATTCCCAGAACATTAGCTAAGATTTCCATTAAGTTATAGATAGGAAGATAACATCAGAAAAATATACTATTGACAACAAAATATATTTTTGAGAATGTTTTAAATGAAATAACCTTGGAATGTTCTCCTAACATTCACCAAAATGTTGTGCACGACATCTGTAACAACCACCACAGAACATTCCCCAAACGTTAGGTTAGGTTTCCAGGTTATGTAACAACACAATGTACCATTAATGTTTTCCCAGCAAACCAAAATTGGTTCTGTGCAAGTTCCCAGAACATTATTTGTCTTATTTTTCATGATCAGAAAACCAAAAGTGATCAGAGACTCATAGTCTTGAATACCTTGTAAAAATGGGCCCAGGTATGCAGAATGAAGAGGATGGGTGAAGTGACAGTGACTTACCAGTATTTCCCTGGGTTAGTTATGTCTTAGACTTTAAAGGAAGCATGGAATTCCTGATTGACCATACTGCCATGACTATATATATTTTTTTTAATTATTATTTCACCTTTATTTAACCAGGTAGGCTAGTTGAGAACAAGTTCTCATTTACAACTGCGACCTGGCCAAGATAAAGCAAAGCAGTGCGACACAAACAACAACACAGAGTTACACATGGAATATACAAGCGTACAGTCAATAACACAATAGAAAAAGTCTATATACAGTGTGTGCAAATGGCATAAGGTGGTAAGGCAATAAATAGGCCATAGTAGCGAAGTAATTACAGTTTAGCAAATTAACACTGGAGTGATAGATGAGCAGATGATGATGTGCAAGTAGAAATACTGGTGTGCAAAAGAGCAGAAAAGTAAATAAAAACAATATGGGGATGAGGTAGGTAGATTGGGTGGGATATTTACAGATGGGCTATATACTGACAAAACAAGCTGCAAGAGAGCTTCCCTGGTGGCGTAGAGGATAAAAGACTTGGATTGGAAACCGAACATTGCAAGATCGTACCCCACATGTACAGATTGTCAACTTATGAAGTGTAAAAAATATATGGCTGTGTTTGTATGACTAAATGCTGTTTAAATGTCCTATGATTGAAATTTTATACCATGTGTTTCTAGATCACATCCAATGTAGTCCTCAAATGTGTATTGCCATAATATTTCTGGAGAAACAAAATTGGGATGTATTCCAAACTGCTGTCTTATGCTTTAAGGAGCTCCAAATTTGCATGTTGAGAATGTTGTGGTAATATTAGCTCAAACTTAAATGTTCTTGAAATCTTCCGAGGACCTCCAAAGCAAGGTAAATGTATATTGCGTGAACGTCAATGGAAAATTATGTTAAACTAAAAATAAATATACTATGAACATCATAAAAACAGACTTATTTGGAAATTGTGTAACATTGTGTAACATTGTGGGAATGTTCTGTGCACCATCCCAGACAACTCCCATTACTTAATGAAATGTTCTGGGAACCTTTAAAGAACTTAGACCAGGTGTTCTGTCATCTTTGTTAGAACATTAGAAGAAGGTCCTGTGCAACCTAACTTAAACATTGCATGAATGTCATTACAACAGAGCATATTTTGTGTTTTGTCTCTTATGATATACCCACACTGTTCTCACAACCTAATTAAAATGTCCCCATCCACTTCCTCAGCTTGCCAAACAAAGTGGTGGGGTCAGGCTGTAGAAATGACAGATTGTGCCTTAAATGTTTCTTATTTAGACCAATAGGCAAGGAAGTGGCGTACCGATCCTGTTTCATTGTTAGACTACTTGCTCCACTTGCGCCATCTAGAGCTGAGGACAGGAAATACTTAACAATTTGGACTCCTGGCTCCACTATACAGTATGTAGCCTACCAGGCGAGTTTAAGGTCATCACGACAGAGCTCTTGGAGGTAACCGCTCACCGCCGCTTGTAAGACACGATCTCCAGCACATTGACAAGTCTGTCTTTCGGTCGGTCTTTCTGGATATCTATCTGTCTGTCTGCCTGTTTGCCTGTCTTCCTGTCTGTCTGTCCAGGAAGTGTCAGGCCAACGGCAGTATGTGAGGGACAGGTGGTGATATGTGGGGCCGGAAGGTGCCACACAGGGCCAGGGAGGGACTTTGTACACATTGTAAGATATGGACAAGTGGCTTAAATTAGAGCCCCGGGGATTTACTGGGGCAGTGGAGTGGCAAGGAAGGGAGGAGGAGAGACTGGAGGGAGGGAGGGAGGGAGGGGACACTGGAGGAGGGGAGTGAGAGAGGAGAAACTGGAGGAGGGGAGGGAGGAGAGACTGGAGGAGGGGGGGGGGGGGGGGGGGAGGAGAGACTGACGGAGGGGAGGGAGGGAGGGAGAGAGGAGGAGAGACTGGATGGAGGGAGGGTGAGAGACTGGAAGAGGGGGAGGGAGGGAGGAGGAGAGACGGGAGGAGGGGAGGGACGGAGGAGAGAGGAGACCAGAGCAGAGGACAGAGATGGACAACTTGATAAGGCCAATTTCACAGCTCAGTGAGCTGCCACGGACAGACAGAGTGTTTCATGCACATTTTTCATAAAAATGGTAAAGGAGACCCAGTCACTTGCATAGGCCTACACAGTCTTCAGGATACATACTGTGCAAAGGGACATTCATAGCCCCATAACATTGATTAGTTGATCTTCAACTGAACATATTAAAATAAAAAAATCTATTGTTGTACAATGCTAATTTCACTTAGGCAGAATACAGACTGAAACAAATGTAATTAGTAGATTGACTGTGTCTTCTTCTAAACCCCATGTTTAAACGGGGGCTTAATCTATAGCCACACATTCCAGGTCTGATTTGCACTCCGCTTCTACTAACTCAGACTATTCTCCCCTCACTGAACCCACAGAACTAGATGAAACCGTGACCTGGGGGCTTAACGTGATAGTACAAAGCAGTCTGAGTCAGTCTAAAGGCTTAAGGCAGTTGCACATAATGACCTGCTTCCTCTGTCAAGACTGAGGAATTCAGCAGGATATAGTAGGCCTTTAGTTGTGCTACATTTGTTTTCCTCTGCCGCCCCACAGCAATCCTTCAGAAGATGCTGCTGAGATGTGCAGTATTGCTACTGGCAATTGTTTATGATATGAATGTTGATTAATGGCACATAAAACAAATGAACATCACAAAAAATCCTGATGCATGGTTTTTGTAAGGCTCTGAGGAGATCACAGACTACCAGCCGTGGTTGGAGATGTCTGCAAATAGATGTCTGCTTTTATCTGACGACTGACTGTATCGAGGAAGCAGCGCTTTTCCCACCGACAAGAACTCACTCCTTTTCACACACCTCTCACACGCCCTAAGAGAGAGCAATAAAAAGGATCATAACATTTTCACAAACAAATATATAGGGTTTCATCAAATGCATCTAGATATGGGCAACCAATGCCTATGTATTGACCATGATGGGTCAACGTCTAATAGGAGTTCAGATGTCTGGACACCAGGGGGAGCCAGTGTCATTTGTTTTTCTCACCGCAGTGTTCAGGGTGGCTTAGTATTGATCATGGTGATGCTTGTGGCTTGATGCACTCTGAATGGAGACAGGCTGAGAAATCAGGAAGAAAGGCAGGGTCATTGACAATTAGAATATTGAGACTGGCGTCAGACCTCAAAACATGTGGTGAGGGATTGTCTGGAGCAAAGCAAGCACCTGTGATAGGCTACTTATCTACTACAGAGAATGGGGGAAAGAGAGAGAAAAATAAGGGGGGGGGGGGAATCAATTGTCCACAGGATTGACATTCTGGACATAGAACCTCATGGAAAGATTCAAATAGGAGCTCAAACCACACAAACCCAGACACACACATTCAAATAATGTTAGAGCTACTGCCTGTGAAAGACCATTTTGCATGATAAACAAACTTCGAAAAACGCAAATCAGCTGTATACACGGCATGACATAACACGTGCTGTGGAAAGCATCCAAGCAGAACAACAACCAGGACTACTATATTCTATATCTCTCAGCACCATATCAAAGCTGCAGGCTAAAGTTACATCTAGACTTGGTTTCCTCTATTGTAATCGCTCCTCTTTCACCCCAGCTGCCAAACTAACCCTGATTCAGATGACCATCCTACCCATGCTAGATTACGAAGACATAATTTATAGATCGGCAGGTAAGTGTGCTCTCGAGCGGCTAGATGTTCTTTACAATTCGGCCATCAGATTTGCCACCAATGCTCCTTATAGGACACATCCCTGCACTCTATACTCCTCTGTAAACTGGTCATCTCTGCATACCCAGCGCAAGATCGACTGGTTGATGCTTATTTATAAAACCCTCTTAGGCCTCACTCCCCCCTATCTGAGATACCTACTGCAGCCCTCATCCTCCACATACAACACCCGTTCTGCCAGTCACCTTCTGTTAAAGGTCCCCAAAGCACACACATCCCTGGGTCGCTCATCTTCTCAGTTCGCTGCAGCTAGCGACTGGAACGAGCTGCAACAAACACTCAAACTGGACAGTTTTATCTCAATCTCTTCATTCAAAGACTCAGTCATGGACTCTCTTACTGACAGTAGTGGCTGCTTTGTGTGATGTATTGTTGTCTTTACCTTCTTGCTCTTTGTGCTGTTGTCTGTGCCCAATCATGTTTGTACCATGTTGTGTTGCTAACATGCTGTGTTGTTGTCTTAGGTCTCTCTTTATGTAGTGTTGTGTTGTCTCTCTAGTTTTGTCCTATATATATATATATATATATTTATTTATTTTTAAATCCCAGCCCCCGTCCCCGCAGGAGGCCTTTTGCCTTTTGGTAGGCCGTCATTGTAAATAAGAATTTGTTCTTAACTGACTTGCCTAGTTAAATAAAGGTTAAATAAAATAAATAAGTAAATATATTACACAATACATAGGGTAATTCAAGCAAATTCTTAATACACACACACAGAGAGAGAGAGAGAGAGAGAGAGAGAGAGAGAGAGAGAGAGAGAGAGAGAGAGAGAGAGAGAGCGAGAGAGAGAGAGAGCGAGAGAGAGAGAGAGAGAGAGAGAGAGAGAGAGAGAGAGAGACAGAGAGAGAGAGAGAGAGAGAGAGAACATGTTTATTCCAGACAGCTAAGAGTTTGTTCTTTTCTGACATACTGTAAATGTTTAACAATGGCTCCCTGACATGAGAATGTCAGTGCAATTCTCCTGAAGTAATGCTGGAAAGTTGTTAAAACTAGGAGAGAGGCAAGAGATGTCAATGTCTCAGCCATCAGTCAATCCACCCCATCACTAATCCTTGGAAAGCTATTAGATGCCACTAAAAGTTTTAACCTTATCCTACAGTATAACTTTAACTATCTTGGCTTATCCAGTTCACTCTCAGTGCTTGTCTTTGGCATACTTCAAGTTCTTACTCTCTCTCTAAGCCATCCTGGACAGAGCCAGGCCTGTGTAAGAGGCAGTCAGGCTGGATCTGGTCTGGTGGTTTTTCATGGTGAAGCTTGCCAGAAGATGGTTGGATAAGAATATTAGTGATCCAAACCAAATAAACAAGCCTTTGATTGCACAACATCCTATTTCTTAGGTAACTAACCTTAAGGCACATGCAGGTCTAAGTCACACAAATGTTGTTTTAGAAACCAACTGTACAGACTACTCGACTGTGGCCCAAAACAGCACAAAGGGGTGAAGGAAAGGAAACCGGAGAGAGGAGAAGCAGGAGTCACAGAGAGAACATGGACAATAAGTACCCTGCTTCCGTTTCCAATGTCAGGCCAAGAAACATTCACCTCCTCACGGTCGCCTGCCCTCATGAAAAAGTACTACTGAATTATTACACAAAACCCATTCGTGCAGTAGTGACGATGTAGAGACTTGTAGGGATTGTGTAGTAAATGTGTTGTTTCTGCAGTACTCCAGATACACAAATAGAGTAAAAATTTAATCAAATGTTATTGGTCACATACACATATTTAGCAGACGTTATTGCAGGTGTAGCGAAATGCTTGTATTCCTAAAACTGTAGTGTTTCCAGTAATAATCAAGTAGAGATTTTTACTACTGACATTGATGTTGGTAGTATATACAGTGCATTCGGAAAGTATTCAGACCCCTTGACTTTTTCCACATTTTATTACGTTACAGGCTTAATCTAAAATGGATTAAATAAATGTTTTTTCTCATCAATCTAAACACAATACCCCATAATGACAAAGAGAAAACTGTTTTTTAGACATTTTTGTTAATGTATTAAAAATTTAAAACTGAAATACCTTATCTGGTTGAATCCAAGATGGCGTAGCAGTCAGATGTCCTTTGTCCTCGTCCTGTCCCGTGTATATATATTTTATATATTTTTCTTCGCATTTCTTTTTATATATATTTTTTTCTTCTTAAAAACTCAACTTCAAAACACTCTCCTGCAACCCACCTCACCAAATGTGGTGCGGATCTGTTTTTTTTCCTCAAAGGTATTATTCATCTCGTATCCGAAATCAACAACAGAAGCTAGCCAGAAGTTAGCCAGCTCACAAGCTAACGTTAGTAGTTCAGCTAACCACAGCTAGCGCTCATCAGCTATCCTTTAGCTCGGAAAACTATTGCCAGTTTTGTACAACGCGACTCAGACCAGAGCATACCAGACCTTTTTTCTCTCCATATCCCCGGATTTTTACCGCAAGCTCTGGACATTTACACCTGGATCTTGCAGCTAAACAGCTGCTATCCGAGTGACTATTGGCTAACATCAATTCCGGAGCAAACACCAATTATCCCGGAGCTAGCCAGCTGAAGAGTTCCATAAGCCACTCCTGGGCTACAATCACCTATCCGGACCCGTTTACTGCCGATGCGGAGCCCCACCGGGCCTTCACGACTGGGATGCCGACGTTATCTGCCCGAGGGAGTTATTCAACTGGCCCCTCCATCGCGACGTAACCTGAACGCCCATATGCTAACTGCGGCACGCTAATCGTTAGCTGTCTTGAGCATATCGGCTGCTATCTGAACAGACAACCTCTCTTTCGCCATCGCCATCCGGCTTGGATTCTCTGTCGACACGACCACGTCTGGTCTGCAGACGAATAGCCCATCCGCTGTGCCCTCAACCGGCCTCCGTCTGAGCAGACCCCCTCCGTCTGAGCAGACCTCCCCCCGGGCTACTAACTTTAAACGCCGCGGGCTAGTTTAGTGGAGGCCTCACTGCCCCATCTACGGTTGCCCCCTGGACACTATGATCACTTGGCTACATAGCTGATGCCTGCTTGACTGTCCATTAATTCACGGTACTCCATTCCGTTTATTTGTGTTTTATTTGTCGGCTCTGTGCTTTAACTCAGGATCTGTGTGTAGTTAATCCGACCCTCTCTGCCTAGCCGTCGCCATTTTTACCTACTGTTGCTGTGTTAGCTGACTAGCTGCTGTTATATCACCTGTTGTTTTAGCTAGCTCTCCCAATCAAGACCTGCAATCACTTTACGCCTTACTGCATGTCTCCCTCAAATTTCAATATGCCTTGCATACTGTTGTTCAGGCTAGTTATCATTGTTTTGGTTTGCAATGGACCCCGTAGTTCCACTCTCCGTACCTCTGATACCTCCTTTGTCCCACCCCCCACACATGCGGTGACCTCACCCATTGAGACCAGCATGTCCAGAGATACAACCTCTCTTATCATCACCCAGTGCCTGGGCTTGCCTCCGCTGTACCCGTGCCCCACCATACCCTGGTCTGCACATTATGCCCAGAATCTATTCTACCACGCCCATAAATCTGCTCCTTTTATTCCTTGTCCCCAACGCTCTAGGCGACCAGTTTTGATAGCCTTTAGCCGCACCCTCATCCTGCTACTCCTCTGTTCCTCGGGTGATGTGGAGGTAAACCCAGGCCCTGCATGTCCCCAGTCACCCTCATTTGTTGACTTCTGTGATCGAAAAAGCCTTGGCCTCATGCATGTCAACATCAGAAGCCTCCTCCCTAAGTTTGCCTTACTCACCGCTTTAGCACACTCTGCCAACCCTGATGTCCTCGCCGTGTCCGAATCCTGGCTTAGGAAGGCCACCAAAAACTCTGAGATTTCCATACCCAACTATAACACTTTCCGTCAAGATAGAACTGCCAAAGGGGGAGGAGTTGCAATCTACTGCAGAGATAGCCTGCAAAGTTCTGTCATACTTTCCAAGTCTATGCCCAAACAGTTCGAACTTCTAATTTTAAAAATTAATCTCTCCAGAAATAAGTCTCTCACTGTTGCCGCCTGCTACCGACCCCCCTCAGCTCCCAGCTGTGCCCTGGACACCATCTGTGAATTGATCGCTCCCCATCTAGCTTCAGAGTTTGTTCTGTTAGGTGACCTAAACTGGGATATGCTTAACACCCCGGCAGTCCTACAATCTAAGCTTGATGCCCTCAATCTCACACAAATCATCAAGGAACCCACCAGGTACAACCCTAAATCCGTAAACATGGGCACCCTAATAGACATTATCCTGACCAACTTGCCCTCCAAATACACCTCTGCTGTCTTCAATCAAGATCTCAGCGATCACTGCCTCATTGCCTGTATCCGCCACGGGTCCGCGGCCAAACGACCACCCCTCATCACTGTCAAACGCTCCCTAAAACACTTCTGCGAGCAGGCCTTTCTAATCGACCTGGCCCGGGTACCCTGGAAGGATATTGACCTCATCCCATCAGTTGAGGATGCCTGGTCATTCTTTAAAAGTTACTTCCTCACCATATTAGACAAGCATGCTCCGTTCAAAAAATGCAGAACCAAGAACAGATATAGCCCTTGGTTCACTCCAGACCTGACTGCCCTCGACCAGCACAAAAACATCCTGTGGCGAACTGCAATAGCATCGAAGAGCCCCCGCGATATGCAACTGTTCAGGGAAGTCAGGAACCAATACACGCAGTCAGTCAGGAAAGCAAAGGCCAGCTTTTTCAAGCAGAACTTTGCATCCTGTAGCTCTAACTCCAAAAAGTTCTGGGATACTGTAAAGTCCATGGAAAACAAGAGCACCTCCTCCCAGCTGCCCACTTCACTGAGGCAAGGTAACACGGTCACCACTGATAAGTCCATGATAATCGAAAACTTCAACAAACATTTCTCAATGGCTGGCCATGCCTTCCTCCTGGCGACTCCAACCTTGGCCAACAGCCCCTACCCCCCCGCTGCTACTCGCCCAAGCCTCCCCAGCTTCTCCTTTACCCATATCCAGATAGCAGATGTTCTGAAAGAGCTGGAAAACCTGGACCCATACAAATCAGCTGGGCTTGACAATCTGGACCCCCTATTTCTGAAACTGTCCGCCGCCATTGTCGCACCCCCTATTACCAGCCTGTTCAACCTCTCCTTCGTATCATCTGAGATCCCCAAGAATTGGAAAGCTGCCGCGGTCATCCCCCTCTTCAAAGGGGGAGACACCCTGGACCCAAACTGTTACAGACCTATATCCATCCTGCCCTGCCTATCTAAGGTCTTCGAAAGCCAAGTCAACAAACAGATCACTGACCATCTCGAATCCCACCGTACCTTCTCCGCTGTGCAATCCGGTTTCCGAGCCGGTCACGGGTGCACCTCAGCCACGCTCAAGGTACTAAACGATGTCATAACCGCCATCGATAAAAGACATTACTGTGCAGCCGTCTTCATCGACCTGGCCAAGGCTTTCGACTCTGTCAATCACCATATTCTTATCGGCAGACTCAGTAGCCTCGGTTTTTCTAATGACTGCCTTGCCTGGTTCACCAACTACTTTGCAGACAGAGTTCAGTGTGTCAAATCGGAGGGCATGTTGTCCGGTCCTCTGGCAGTCTCTATGGGGGTACCACAGGGTTCAATTCTCGGGCCGACTCTTTTCTCTGTATACATCAATGATGTTGCTCTTGCTGCGGGCGATTCCCTGATCCACCTCTATGCAGACGACACCATTCTGCACACTTCCGGCCCTTCCTTGGACACTGTGCTATCTAACCTCCAAACGAGCTTCAAGGCCATACAACACTCCTTCCGTGGCCTCCAACTGCTCTTAAACGCTAGTAAAACCAAATGCATGCTTTTCAACCGTTCGCTGCCTGCACCCGCACGCCCGACTAGCATCACCACCCTGGACGGTTCCGACCTAGAATATGTGGACATCTATAAGTACCTAGGTGTCTGGCTAGACTGCAAACTCTCCTTCCAGACTCATATCAAACATCTCCAATCCAAAATCAAATCTAGAGTCGGCTTTCTATTCCGCAACAAAGCCTCCTTCACTCACGCCGCCAAACTTACCCTAGTAAAACTGACTATCCTACCGATCCTCGACTTCGGCGATGTCATCTACAAAATAGCTTCCAATACTCTACTCAGCAAACTGGATGCAGTTTATCACAGTGCCATCCGTTTTGTTACTAAAGCACCTTATACGACCCACCACTGCGACCTGTATGTCCTAGTCGGCTGGCCCTCGCTACATGTTCGTCGTCAGACCCACTGGCTCCAGGTCATCTACAAGGCTATGCTAGGTAAAGTGCCGCCTTATCTCAGTTCACTGGTCACGATGGCTACACCCACCCGTAGCACGCGCTCCAGCAGGTGTATCTCACTGATCATCCCTAAAGCCAAAACCTCATTTGGACGCCTTTCCTTCCAGTTCTCTGCTGCCTGCGACTGGAACGAATTGCAAAAATCTCTGAAGTTGGAGACTTTTATCTCCCTCAACAACTTTAAAAATCTGCTATCCGAGCAGCTAACCGATCGCTGCAGCTGTACATAGTCCATCTGTAAACTACCCACCCAATTTACCTACCTCACCCCCCATACTGCTTTTATTTATTTACTTTTCTGCTCTTTTGCACACCAGTATCTCTTCTTGCACATGATCATCTGATGATTTATCACTCCAGTGTTAATCTGCTAAATTGTAATTACTCGATTTATTGCCTACCTCATGCCTTTTGCACACATTGTATATAGATTCTCTTTTTTCTACCATGTTATTGACTTGTTTATTGTTTACTCCATGTGTAACTCTGTGTTGTTGTCTGTTCACACTGCTATGCTTTATCTTGGCCAGGTCGCAGTTGCAAATGAGAACTTGTTCTCAACTAGCCTACCTGGTTAAATAAATGTGAAATAAAAAAATAAAAATTTTTTTTTTTACAGAAGTATTCAGACCCTTTGCTATGAGACTCGAAATTGAGCTCAGGTGCATCCTGTTTCCATTGATCATCCTTGAGATGTTTCTACAACTTTACTGGTGTCCACCTGAGGTAAATTAAATTAATTGACATGATTTGGAAAGGCACACACCTGTCTATATAAGGTCCCACAAACCAAGCCATGAGGTCGAAGGAGTTGTCTGTAGAGCTCCGAGACAGGATTGTATCAAGCCACAGATCTGGGGAAGGGTACCAAAACATTTTTGCAGCATTGAAGGTCCCCAAAGACAGAGTTGCCTCCATCATTCTTAAATGGAAGAAGTTTGTAACCACCAAGACTCTTCCTAGAGCTGGCCTTCCAGCCAAACTGAGCAATGGGGGGAGAAGGGGCTTGGTCAGGGAGGTGACCAAGGACCGGATGGTAGAGCTCCATAGTTCCTCTGTGGCGATGGGAGAACCACCCAGAAGAACAATCATCTCTGCATCACTCTACCAATCAGGCCTTTATGGTAGAGTGGCCAGACGGAAGCCTCTCCTCAGTAAAAGGCACATGACAGCCCGCTTGGAGTTTGCCAAAAGGCACCTAAAGACTCTCAGACCATGAGAAACAAGATTCTCTGGTCTGATGAAACTAAGATTTAACTTTTTGGCCTGAATGCCAAGTGTCACGTCTGGAAGAAACCTGGCACCATCCCTATGGTGAAGCATGGTGGTGGCAGCCTCATGCTGTGGGGATGTCTTTCATCGGCAGGGGCTGGAAGACTAGTCAGGATCGAGGGAAAGATGAATGGAGCAAAGTACAGAGAGATCCTTAATGAAAACCTGCTCCAGAGCACTCAGGACCTCAGACTGGGGCAAAGGTTCACATTCCAACAGGACAACAACACTAAGTACACAGCCAAGACAACGCAGGAGTGGCTTCGGGACAAGTCTCTGAATGTCTTTGAGTGGCCCAGCCAGAGTCCAGACGCTCCCCATCCAACGTGACAGAGCTTGTAGCATCATATCCAAGAAGCCTCAAGGCTGTAATCGCTGCCAAAGGTGCTTCAAAAAAGTACAGAGTAAAGGGTCTGAATGCTTATGTAAATGTCATATTTCAGGTTTTTTTTATTTATCAATTTGCAAACATTTATAGAAATCTGTTTTTGTCAAGTGGTCTGAATACTTTCCAAATGCACTGTAAGTAGTCACAAAACTACAGCCAGACTACACCGGCTTTTCGCAACCGCAGAAGAAGACAAAGCTGAAAGTAGTTGGTTGTTGTTAGCTAGCTACTGTTTTTGACAATCCCGAATGTAATCATCTTCCATCAATCGTCATCCGGTCTTTCATAGCTCATATGCATGCCACGATGTGTAAGCTTAACTTTCCTTTATGTTTTATGAATACTTTCATGTTGTTGTTTAGCCATTTATATAACTTTTACCGGATCAAAAAGATTGCTAGCCAAAACAGTATTGCGTTTAGCCTAGCTGTTTGCTATCCCCATTGAAATGTAGCTATGTATCCTCTGTTTTCGTCATGCTAGCTAATAAGTATGTGTGTTTGTATGCAAATGTACAGTATGTTCATATTGGTATACGTACCCATTCTACTTACTGTATGTCTTTCGACATGTTGCCAATGAGGCCCTTCGACATGAGAAGACTGGAGGCCATTGTTGGTAAGATTGAAATAGTTTATTAAATGTTTTTCTGTGTTGTCTTATGTGACCTCTTTTAGCAGATGGTTGATAATGGCTGTCGCTTGTGCATGACTTCATTTTCTATAAGGTCACATGGTGGAGAAGTGTGGCTGCGACAAAAAAGAGGATCTGAAGATAGTTAAGTCAAGGCCTCATTGGGATTAACAACACGTTTGTATAAGCTTATTATTGTACTGGTTGATGATATAACTACAGTTAGAAACTTGAGGAAATAACATGTGCACTAGTCTAGGAGTGACGCAGTAGGTCAAAGGTTCCCAAACTGTTTTGGGCCGCAACCCCATTTTGATATCAAATGTATTTTGTGACCCCACAGAATGATGTAATCAACAGTCAATGTCTACTTTTTAAATTGATTCTATTATAAAACAGTCTGACAGTACTTTTGAAAGTACTTCAATCTGAAGAAGGTGTGGTTTGAAGTGACTGAAATGCATTAGAAAGGTATTAGGACATTTCAGAGTGGCTCAGCAACTGTGTAGAAAATAATATAGTTGGTGATGTTCTTTTTCCCCCAGTCTGATTTAGTGTCTGGTCTCATCCACTCTGTTCTAATGAGGCTTGTGGGTATTGTAGTGGGAAACAGAAGACACATCTGTATTCCCGAGAGTCTTATCTTTCAGCGATGGTGTCGTAGTATTTTATAGCTTAAACCATTCAAAAGATAGAGCCACATGTGTAGGAAGAAAACAGAAACTGCTCAGTTAATTACAACCACATCTAGTGGCTACTTCAGATCACTGACAGAACCCCTGTTTCTTTTCACATAGATTTTTATTGGATTTCTCCAGCTCTATTGTCAACTAATTCAATAAATATGTCACCTTAGAAAACAAAAGCAATTCATACGTTCTCGTAGATCCTAATATTAACATCCTAGAATATGGGAAGGAAGGGAAGAAGGTGTGTATTTCCTAATATTGACATAATGTACATGTTGAAACGTATACAGGGTTTCCTGTGAGAGTGCTTCCTGGCCCAAGACCGATTCACGTCCAGGTCTCAGGCATCAACACATCAACCCTCTCAGTTATTGGAAGAGGTGGGCATCAGTAATCAGTCTTGTTATTGCATTTCACATTTTATTACCACGTGAATAAACGTGTTTCAAAATTACAGGACAGGTTTTCCAACATTAGTGTGTCGAGGTAAGTCGTGATCCACATTTCCTCTGAAACAACATCAATGTTCTTCCAACTTAATGCAAGGAGACGTTTAGCACACATACGCGCAAGGGAGATTCATACACGTACGTTTTTTTCATTTATTATCTTCTTTAAAGTTTTCCAGATGATTCAATAGACTGGGTCCAAAGGGACTGATATTCCATTAGTGGCTGAAACTGATTTAAATACCATGGACCAGTATCGGATTCATTTAGGCCATTTCCAGATCATATGTTTACATTGGCCATTTCCAGATCATATCTTTACATTGGCCATTTCCAGATCATATGTTTACATTGGCCATTTCCAGATCATATGTTTACATCGGCCATTTCCAGATCATATGTTTACATCGGCCATTTCCAGATCATATGTTTACATCGGCCATTTCCAGATCATATGTTTACATCGGCCATTTCCAGATCATATGTTTACATCGGCCATTTCCAGATCATATGTTTACATCGGCCATTTCCAGATCATATGTTTACATCGGCCATTTCCAGATCATATGTTTACATCGGCCATTTCCAGATCATATGTTTACATTGGCCATTTCCAGATCATATGTTTACATTGGCCATTTCCAGATCATATGTTTACATCGGCCATTTCCAGATCATATGTTTACATCGGCCATTTCCAGATCATATGTTTACATCGGCCATTTCCAGATCATATGTTTACATCGGCCATTTCCAGATCATATGTTTACATCGGCCATTTCCAGATCATATGTTTACATCGGCCATTTCCAGATCATATGTATACATCGGCCATTTCCAGATCATATGTATACATCGGCCATTTCCAGATCATATCTTTACATTGGCCATTTCCAGATCATATGTATACATTGGCCATTTCCAGATCATATCTTTACATTGGCCATTTCCAGATCATATGTTTACATCGGCCATTTCCAGATCATATGTTTACATCGGCCATTTCCAGATCATATGTATACATCGGCCATTTCCAGATCATATCTTTACATTGGCCATTTCCAGATCATATGTATACATTGGCCATTTCCAGATCATATCTTTACATTGGCCATTTCCAGATCATATGTTTACATCGGCCATTTCCAGATCATATGTTTACATCGGCCATTTCCAGATCATATGTTTACATCGGCCATTTCCAAATCATATGTTTACATCGGCCATTTCCCCCACAACAGTGCCGACATTTGTCAGACACATAAGGTTGCATGAGTTTCAATGTCCTAGTGGTCAGATATACTCTATGCAGAAATGTAAAACTGTTTCATTTGTTCCCAACAAATTTGAACACCGTACATGTTTTTCCAGATATGTTTCAGGAGAAAGGTGGACACCCAAATCATTCTCTTGTACACCTTGGCATATATAAAAGATCTGGAGTTATTAATTAAGGATTTTAGCTATATGTCTTTTGGACTTAAACATTTCAATAAGCTTGTTTTCTGACCCTGTATATAGTATGCTTACTTACTTACTTATTGTGTTCTTCATATTTTTTCTTATTTCTTGTGATTTTTTTCTTCTAGTATTACATTGTTATTGATTATTGCATTGTTGGGTTTTGAATTTGCAAGAACTCCACATGTGACATTAAAACTTGAAATGTTTCCAATTCAGTAATTCAGAAAATGTTTGCCTCATTTGTGAGTAGGAAGTCTTTATTGGGTAGATTTAATTCATTTCTGAGTTGTTCAAATGATCTCATATTGTTGTCATCAAACATATCAGAGTCCATGAATACCTTTAGCTTCCCATTCTCTATTTACAAAAGGTTTTCCATTATTTAACAAATCCCCATTTGATCAAAGAGGGCTTGGGGTGATTGCATTCCAACAAAGTTCAGAGTAACTCCGGTTCTAGGAACTAAACACGATAATTTGTATTTTATTTTAGAGTTTCTCTTGCGATGATCGTGAACTTCAGGAAACAACAGAAGGAGCACCCCCCTATCCACATCGATGGGACCGCAGTGGAGAAGGTGGAAAGCTTCAAGTTCCTCGGCGTACACATCACTGACAAACTGAAATGGTCCACCGACACAGTGTGGTGAAGAAGGCGCAACTTCCTCTTCAACCTCAGGAGGTTAAGAAATTTGGCTTGGCCCTAAGACCCTCACAAACTCGTACAGGTGCACAATTGAGAGCATCCTGTCGGGCTGTATCACCGCCTGGTATGGCAAATGCACCACCCACAACCGCAAAGCTCTCCAGAGGGTGGTGTGGTCTGACCAACGCATTACCGGAGGCAAATTTCCTGCCCTCCTGGACACCTACAGCACCCGATGCCATAGGAAGGCCAAACAGATCATCAAGGACCTCAACCACCCGAGCCACTGCCTGTTCACCCCGCTATCATCCAGAAGGCGAGGTCAGTACAGGTGCATCAAAGCTGGGACCGAGAGACTGAAAAACAGCTTCTATCTATCTCATTGGACTGCTAAACAGCCATTACTAGCACGTCAGAGGTCTATAGCCATAGATTAGGAATCACTGGCCACTTTTAGAAATGGATCACTAGCCACGTTAATCATGTATATAGCATTACTCATCTCATATGTATAAACTGCACTCCACACTATTCTACAGTATCTTAGTCACTTTTAAATTGTGTTTACATATGGCATCACCCATCTCATATGTATATACTGTATTGTATTCTATACTACACCACTGACTGTTAAACAGCCATCTCCAGCACATCAGAGGCTGCTGCCTACAGACATAGATTAGGAATCACTGGCCACTTTAAGGATATGAAACACTAGCCACTTTAATAATGTCTCTGTATCTTGCATTACTCACCTCATATGTGTAAACTGTACTCTATACTATTCTACGGTATCTTAGTCACTTTAATTGTAAGATTCACATCACATATCTCATATTTATGTACTGTACTCTATACTATGCCACTGTATCTTAGTCCAATGTCGCTCTGACATATATGTATATATATTCTTAATCCATTCCTTACTTAGATTTGCGTGTATTTTGGGTACATGTTGTGAACTGTTAGATATTACTTCTTAGATATTACTGCACTGTCGGAGCTAGAAGCACAAGCATTTTGCTACGCCCGCAATAACATCTGCTAAACACAAGGAATGTGAACAATAAAATTAGATTTTATTTTATCCCATTTTCAAATCAGGTGACCCCATATGGGACCACCGACCCATAGTTTGGGAAACGGTGCAGTAGTGAAACAAGACAATGTCAATAGTGATTTTGAATAAGCAAACAGCAGTAAATGTGTCCTTTTTTCAATAGTAATTCAAAAGGGTTTATGTAGGAATTTAAAACTAATCAGGATCAATTCAGTAGTGATCAGTAGTGACCACACACAGAAATGGCCACAGTAATTCTATAGGGATTGAGCAGGCACACAGCAATACTGTATAGGCATTACGTAGTAATTCAATAGTTAACATGTTGGAATTGTGTTGGTTTTAGGTAATAGATACCCGAAAGCTCAGTAGTTACATTGTGGTCATTAAGGGAGAATTATGTACTGATTTGATTAGGAAATATGTAGTGTTCACCAGTAGTGAAACGTCCCAATTAGTAGTGATGAGTAGCAATTCTCTCTCTCTTTCTCGACACTGATGGACAGTTGCTTGGGTCTGAGTATTAGTATGTGTTTGTGTTGGTATCACTGATGACACTGTGGACATTCAGTCCAGTCGTCAAGCACTAATTGCCTGATGATGACCTCAGCCTCACCCGAAAGCAAGGCGTGACTGACACACACAAGACCCCCTGACTGTCTCCCAAACACAAGCAACACATGATCCCATGGTCCAGCCCTCCAGCAGAATGGAAGCCCAGGGCCCTGCGCTCCGTTATTCAATACCCCTAATCCCAGGGATTACACACCATCTAATCTACCCATCAAAAAACATTTGTGTTCCGGGCATGGCTCACCAGGCCAGCCGAGCACACTCACACTGGCAGTCTCCACACACACACACACACACACACACGGGCTGAAATGATGAATGTGGTATTTTCTTTGTCCCCTACTCTCTTTATGAGGGGGGTTGTTTGTAAATAATGAGAAACGAGTGGAACACCGAGAGATGCAGGGGGAGAGAGGTCCACGCAGAGAGAGTGAGGGGAAAGAGGGACAAAGAGAGAGGGGCCCAGAAAATGTGAAAAAGGTGGATGGAGAGACAGGTGGCTGTAGAGACAGAAAGAGCAGAGAGACGGAAGAGTGAGGCAGAGATTGAGGGAGAAATTGTGTAAAGATGAGAGAGAGAGAGAGAGAGAGAGAGAGAGAGAGAAATAGAGAGATAGGCAACACTTTATGTAGACATAATGACATTTGAAATGTCTTAATTCTTTTGGAAATGTTGTGAGTGTGTTTACAGTTCATTTTTTATTGTTTATTTCAATATTGTTGTATTTCACTTGCTTTGGCAATGTAAACATACTTTCCCAATAAAAACCCTTACATTGAAATTGAATTGAGAGAGAGAGAGAGAGAGAGGGGGAGAGACACACAAATATTAACTGCCACTCTAATGAGGTCTGTAGGAATGCTGTCCAGCTGCCATCTGAATCCCACCCAATAACAGATCAAAAAACTGCTCTGTTATTGTCCTGTACTCGTTCTCTCGCTCCGTCGTTCTGTACAGTTTGCACATTCCTCCTCTCCCTACTGTGGGTCCCGAGTCCCGGTAATGACGTGTGTGTGTGTGTGTGTGTGTGTGTGTGTGTGTGTGTGTGTGTGTGTGTGTGTGTGTGTGTGTGTGAAAAAAATCATTCAACCTGCACTCTTTGTTTGACATGGACAGGAAACCGTTGAAGAGAGTTTTCATGATGTCTTGCACACATTCAAGGCCCCCAATACCAGAGGCAGCAAAGCGTCGCCACAGCACTATCGATCCTCCCCTTTGGAGGTTGTTGTCTTCTTTGAATGCTTCATTTGGTCATTGGTAAACACAGGATTCATGGGGAAAATGTTCATTCATTCATTAAACAAAATTAGAGCTCTTTGGCAACACAGATCAGCGCTGTGTTCACCGACAACCAAATGAAACATTCCATGTAAAGAACCTTCTCCCTACAATCAAACATGGGGGAGGTTTGCTGCCTCCAATGTTCAAACCGGTGTCCAAAAACTGGGTCTTGATTGAAGGTTGTGGGTCTGCCAGCAGGACAATGACCCCAAACACACATCAAAAGGCACCCAGGAATGGTTCTAGAAGAAACGCTGGACTGTTCTGGAGTAGCCAGCGAAGAGTCCAGACCTGAATCACATCCAATACCTATAGCTAGATCTGAAAACAGCAGTTGGTGGAGGTCAAACCTTCAAAAATTGAAGAATTAGAGCAATTTGTTACTGAAAAGTGGGCCAAATTGCCAGTAGAAAGGTGCAGCAAGCTCACTGAGGGATACAATAAGCATTTGTCAGCAGTTATCTTGGCCAAAGGTTGTGCAATCAAGTCTGCCTCCAACCTCCTCGCTGCCTGCCCCCAAACTACTCTCTGCTTGCCCCCAACCCACACTCTGCTTGCCCCCAAACTACTCTCTGCTTGCCCCCAACCCACACTCTGCTTGCCCCCAACCCATACTCAGCTCAGGTGCTCTAATGTGCTGCTGAAACTGAGTGATGTCTAAGTGACGTGTCTGCCCATACGGATGTCTGCTTTGTGGTACATAGAGAAGTCAGGAGTGTAACCACACCAAGCATCCCAAACCCATAGATCTAGAAATACAGTTGAAGTCGGAAGTTTACACCTTATCCAAATACATTTAAACTCTGTTTTCACATTTCCTGACATTTAATCACAGTAAAACGTCCCTGTCTTAGGTCAGTTAGGATCACCACTTTGTTTAATAATGTGAAATGTCAGAATAATAGTAGAGAGAAATATTTATTGCAGCTTTTATTTCTTCCATCACATTCCCAGTGGATCAGATGTTTACATACACTCAATTAGTATTTGGTTGCATTGCCTTTAAATTGTTTAACTTGGGTGAAACATTTTGGATAGCCTTCCACAAGTTTCCAACAATTAGTTGGGTGCATTGTGGCCCATTCCTCCTGACAGAGCTGGTGTAACTGAGTCAGGTTTGTAGGCTTGCTTGCTCGCACACGCTTTTTCAGTTCTGCCTACAAATGTTCTATGGGATTGAGGTCAGGGCTTTGTGATGGCCACTCCAATACCTTGACTTCGTTGTCCTTAAGCCATTTTGCCACAACTTTGGAAGAATGCTTGGGGTCATTGTCCATTTGGAAGACACATTTGCGACCAAGCTTTAACTTCCTGACTGATGTATTGAGATGTTGCTTCAATATATCCACATAATTTCCTACCTCATGATGCCATCTATTTTGTGAAGTGCACCAGTCCCTCCTGCAGAAAAGCATCCCCATAACATGATCTGCTTGCAAGCCTCCCCCTATTTCCTCTAAACATAACGATGGTCATTATGGCCAAACAGTTCTATTTTTGTTTCATCAGACCAGAGGACATTTCTCCAAAAAGTACAATCTTTGTCCCTATGTGCAGTTGCAAACCGTAGTCTGGCTTTCTTATGGCGGTTTTGGAGCAGTGGCTTCTTCCTTGCTGAGCGGCCTTTCAGGTTATGTCAATATAGGACTCGTTTTACTGTGGATATAGATACTTTTGTACCTGTTTCCTCCAGAATCTTCACAAGGTCCTTTGCTGTTGTTCTGGGACTGATTTGCACTTTTCGCACCAAAGTACGTTCATCTCTAGGAGACAGAACGCGTCTCCTTCCTGAGCGGTATGACGGCTGCGTGGTCCCATGGTGTTTATACTTGTGTACTATTGTTTGTACAGATGAACGTGGTACCTTCAGGCGTTTGGAAATTGCTCCCAAGGATGAACCAGACTTGTGGAGGTCTACCATTTTTTTTCTGAGGTCTTGGCTGACTTCATTTGATTTTCCCATGATGTCAAGCAAAGAGGCACTGAGTTTGAAGGTAGGCCTTGAAATACATCCACAGGTACACCTCCAATTGACTCAAATGATGTCAATTAGCCTATCAGAAGCCATCATTTGCTGGAATTTTCCAAGATGTTTAAAGGCACAGTCAACTTAGTGTAGGTAAACTTCTGACCCACTGGAACTGTGATACAGTGAATTATAAGTAAAATAATATGTCTATAAACAATTGTTGGAAAAATTACTTGTGTCATGCACAAAGTAGATGTCCTAACCGACTTGCCGAAACTATAGTTTGTTAACAAGAAATTTGTGGAGTGGTTGAAGAACGAGTTTTAATGACTCCAACATAAGTGTATGTAAACTTCCGACTTCAACTGTACATCCTTCTTTTCTTCCATCCATCCATTTGCTGATCTAACTGTCAGATTGATGTTAGCTGTCAGAGGGGTCAGTAGCAGGTCAGCAGTCTCCTGTGGGAATATGTAAAGTGGAACCTGAGGGCTGGAGGGATACAATGAAAGGAAAGAGTGATGCAGCAGGATATGGGGATGGAGTGTAAATGATGGAGGGAAAGGGGGAAGGAAAGACACACACACAGAAAACCTAGTTGGATTGTGGATACAAAGGGTTAAATAGCAGTAAAACATAAGCATAGGATGCCTGGGAAACGATTGTCACCTTTTCCCATAATATTCCAAGTTGTGATCCCACAGGAGCTCCTGACACAACAGGTTCCCAGGCATGACCCTGAGCCGGACAGCAGGGCCAAGGTGACAACCTGCCTCTTCCCAGGGTCTTGCTCTGCTGCGTCTACCACTACCACCACTCCGGAATGTTCTGCTGCGGAATTCTAAACAGGAAATGGTATGTTTCCATCCAGTGTTCTGTATGTGAATGTCTTTGTGTTTCTCTTTGTGTCTGCGTGTGTCTGTGTGTGTGGGGGGGGGGGGGGGGGGGGGGCACTCCTCCGAGTCATCTAGCTTGTTCTTACAGTAGCTTCCCACTAAATCAAACCAAATCAAATGTATTTATAAAGCCCTTCTTACATCAGCTGATATCTCAAAGTGCTGTACAAAAACCCAGCCTAAAACACCAAACAGCAAGCAATGCAGGTGTAGAAGCACGGTGACTCGGAAAAACTCCCTAGAAAGGCTGGAACCTAGGAAGAAACCTAGAGTGGAACCAGGCTATGAGGGGTGGCCAGTCCACTTCTGGCTGTGCCGGGTGGAGATTATAACAGAACATGGCCAAGATGTTCAAATGACAGGAAGATCACGTCAGTGACTCAACCCACTCAAGTGACACACCCCTCCTAGGGACGGCATGGAAGAGCACCAGTAAGCCAGTGACTCAGCCCCTGTAATAGGGTTAGAGGCAGAGACTACAAATCAACACGGAAGCAAAACATATAACACAGCTTACATTCTTATAGCAACACATTGTATAATACAGCTGACATTCTTATAGCAACGTGTTGTATAACACAACTGACATTCATATAGCAACACATTGTATGACACAGCTGACAATCTTATAGCAACACATTGTACAACACAGCTGACATTCTTATAGCAACACATTGTACAACACAGCTGACATTCTTATAGCGACACATTGAATAACACAGCTGACATTCTTATAGCAACACATTGAATAACACAGCTGACATTCTTATAGCGACACATTGAATAACACAGCTGACATTCTTATAGCAACACATTGTACAACACTCTAAATCAGTATATCCTGACTCCCTATGGTGTTAAGGAAGAAGACAAACCAATGTTAACCAGTCTGTTACATAACAGGGGTGAGAGAGAACAGGCTGAATTGGAAGATAAAAATATCAAATAAACATCTAGCATAACAGATCTTGGACAAGCATTTCATTTGTTAATATGATTGTCTTTGACAGCCTGCGACCAGATGAGGAAGTGAACAAAACATATGACTGGGCAGGGGCGCAGCCATGGGTGGGCCTGGGAGGGCATAGGCCCACTAGGGAGCCAGGTCCACCCACTGGGGAGCCAGGCCCAGCTAATCATAATGAGTTTTTCCCCACAAAAGGGCTTTATTACAGACAAAAATACTCCTCAGCACCCCCCTCCCCCTCCTCAGAGGTGCCCGTAGGTGAAGAAGCCAGATGTGGAGGTCCTGGGCTGGCATGGTTACACGTGGTCTGCGGTTTTGAGGCCGGTTGGATGTACTGCCTAATTATCTAAAATGAAGTTGGTGGCAGCTTATGGTAGAGAAATTAACATTAAATTCTCTGGCAACAGTTCTGTTGGACATTCCTGTAGTCAGTATGCCAATTGCACCACCCTCAAAACTTGAGATGTCTGTGGCATTGTGGTGTGTGGAAAAACTGTACATTTTAGAGTGGCCTTTTATTGTCATTACCTGTGTAATGATCATGCTGATTAATCAGCTTCTTGATATGCCATACCTGTCAGGTGGATGGATTATATTGTCAAAGGAGAAATGCTCACTAACAGGGGTGTAAACAAATTTAAGAGAAATAAGCTTTTTGTACACATGGAACATTTCTGGAATCTTTTTATTTCAGCTCAAGAAACATGGGACCAACACTTTACATAATTTCTATATATTTTTGCTCAGTATAGTGGAAAGTGGTTATGAGTATATTAAATGAATTAGAAGAGTTGATAAGGGAGGGGAAACGTAATCTGTAATACTATCGCTTTGTCGGTTTGTTTTGGCATTGGTGTCGTTTTGGAGAGATCTGCCCAGTTACAACACTAGATTAAGTTTAGTCTTCATAAAATAAAACCAACACCAGAAGCAAACACCCAGACCAACAGACCGGTGTCATATTAATTGGCCGGTTCCTCTAGAAAACACAGAAAGAACCTCTCCTCAGGTGACAAGTTTTCAAAAAACATATTATACATATTAACCATGTCCCATCCTCTACCCTCTGGCCACTTAATTAGAATGTACACGTCTACGTGTGAATTGAAAATGTTTTTTTTTTGCATATACCCTAACTTCAGCTGAGAGCATGGTCCCAGCCAGGATCAGCCATTATCAACAGCCAACCCGGAAACAATTAGGGTTAAGTGCCTTGCTCAAGTACAGATCAAAAGATTTTTCACCTTGCCAGCTCTAGGATTTGAACTAGTGACCTTTTGTTTACTGGTCCAACGCTCTAACCGCTAGCCTAAATGCCACTACTTCATTGCCTGTAGAACCCCTGGAAAAACAGATCCTTTCCTCTGGCTTTGACCAGTCACACACACACACACACACACACACACACACACACACACACACACACACACACACACACACACACACACACACACACACACACACACACAGAACACCCTGTGATGTGACTAAACAACCCACCGTTACCCAACAGCATTCATTAGCATTTGATAATTATGCTAAACAAGGTTCAGAGTAAACGACACAGAACAGCCACCCGTAATGAAGGATTCATATTCAGAGCCTCACTCTGTTTACGTGGCGACAGGGGACATAGGCTGCTCAGGGCATTGATATTCTTCACCATGGAGATGGTGCAACATAGGGACTAGGGATGAGGAGAGAGGATTTACAGTGCCTTCAGAAAGTATTCACAACCCTTGAAAAAAATGTTTGTGTGTGTTACAAAGTGGGATTAAAATGGATTTAAATTGTCCTTTTTGGTCAACGATCTACACAAAATACTCTGTAATGTCAAAGTGGAAGAAAAATTCTAACATTTATAAAACATTTATGAAAATAAAACGCTAATATTTCTTCATTAGATAAGTATTCACCCCCTTGAGACAATACATGTTAGAAACACATTTGGCAGTGATTACAGCTGTGAGTCTTTTTGGGTAAATCTCTAAGAGCTTTGCTCACCTGGATTGTACATTATTTACCCATTATTCTTTAAAACATTCTTCAAGCTCTGTCAAGTTGTTGCTAGAAAACAATGTTCAAGTCTTGTCATAGATTCTGAAGCCCATTTAAGTCAAAACTGTAACTAGGCCACTCAGGAACATTCAATGTCGTCTTGGTAAGCAACTGTAGATTTGGCCTTGTGATTTAGGTAGTTGTCCTGCTGAAAGGTGAATTTGTCTCCCTGTGTTTCTTTAAATCCTAAAAAAAAATCCATAGTACTTGTCGATGACAAACATACCCATAACATGATGTAGCCAACACCATGCTTGGAAATATGAAGAGTGGTACTCAGTGATTTGTTGTGTTGGATTTGCCCCAGAAATAACACTTTGTATTCTGGACAAAAAAAACTAATTGCTTTGCCACATTTATTTTGCAGTATTACTTAAGTGCCTTGTTGCAAACAGGATGTATGTTTTGGAATCTTTTTATTCTGTATTGGCTTCCTTCTATTCACACTGTCATTAAGGTTAGTATTGTGGAGTAACTACAATGTTGTTGATCCATCCTCAGTTCTCATAACACAACCATTAAACTCTGTAACTGTTTTAAAATCACCATTGGCCTCATGGTGAAATCGCAAAGCAGTTTCCTTCCTTTCTGGCAACTGTACACATGACAAGTGACACAGTGGCAAGGTCACCATAGGTAGGTCTGTGTGACATTAAATCCTGCTGATATTGGTGAAGCAAGGGGACAGCCTCCATGGCCTTTGAAGATGACTCTATTTCTCCTATATTCGTATGGCCACACAAATACATTTTAGTAATTTAGCAGGCACTCTTATCCAGAGCAATACACAGTAGCGAGTGGAAGCATTTTCATACTTTTTTCGTACTGGTCCCCCGTGGGAATCAAACTAACAACCCTCGCTTTGCAAGCATCATACTCTACCAAATGAGCTACATGGGACAGCACACACACAGTGATATTGTACACAATGTATACATTCAGAGAAAGTAGAACACAACAGTATACAGATCCAATGAAATGTGTTATGTTATTGTGAGCACAGCAGATTCATCATTGTATTACACTTTGTTACAGATTGAGCCTGGTGGCCTTGGTCCATAAATAAATCACAGTGAGGGCTGTATTTCTGCTCTTGCTGCTTCAGTATTCTGTAGCTGTGCTACTGAGAGAGTCAGAGTCCGAGTGAGAGTGAGAGTGAGAGTGAGAGTGAGAGAGAGAGAGAGAGAGAGAGAGAGAGGAGAGGCATGTGATGCACCACTGAAAGACCAGATAATGAGAAAAGCCAGACTACTGAGCCTCACCTTTATCAATTCAATTTAATGGGCTTTATTGGCATGGGAAGCATATGTTAACATTGCCAAAGCAATAGAACTAGATAATAAACAAAAGTGAAATAAACACTACAAATGAACAGTAAACATTATACTCACAAAAGTTCCAAAAGAATAAAGACATTATAAATTTCATATTATGTGCAAATAGTTACAAAAGGTAAAATAAATAAACAGAAATATGGGTTGAATTTACAATGGTGTTTGTTCTTCACTGGTTGCCCTTTTCTTGTGGCAACAGAAACAAGGTGCTGTGATGGCACCTTGTGCTATTTCACCCAATAGATATGGGAGTTTGTTTTCAAATTCTTTGTGGATCTGTGTAATCTAAGGGAAATATGTGTCTCTAATATGGTCATACATTTGGCAGGAGGTTAAGAAGTTCAGCTCAGTTTCCACCTCATTTTGTGGGCAGTGTGCACATAGCCTGTCTTCTCTTGAGAGCCAGGTCTGCCTACGGCAGCCTTTCTCAATAGCAAGGCTATGCTCACCGTTTGTACATAGTCAACGCTTTCCTTAAGTTTGGGTCAGTCACAGTGGTCAGGTATTCTGCCACTGTGTACTCTCTGTTTAGGGCCAAATAGCATTCTAGTTTGCTCTGTTATTTGTTAATTATTTCCAATGTGTCTATCAGGAATCAAGGTAAGACCCAGATGCAGACACGTCGAGAAAAAGGGAGACTGGGAAAAGCAGGAGCTGAGAACAACAACGCTGGTTGACTCGACAAACAAGACGAACTGGCAACGGACTAACAGAGAACACAGGTATCTAATTCTAATTCTTGTATAGAATGAATGAGTAAAGATGAAACTATTTGTGAAATTATGTAAGGTGATGATAAACCTTAAATGAAAGAGAATTGTATTCCCTTTAAAGTTTAACTAAGTCATTGGCCCACCCCCGTGAGCACAGACATGATCAGGCGTCATAGACCCGCCTTTTCTATTGTTACAAATAAAAAAACGAAATCCTCTTCGGACCACGCGTACCTCGATTGACACCGAGGGGGCACAGGTTGAGTTTGGACCACAAAAACCTCAGTATGGGCCTCCCGGGTGGCGCAGTGGTCTATCTGTGCCACCAGACACTCTGGGTTCGAGCCCAGGCTCTGTCACAGCCGGCCGTGACAGGGAGGTTCATGTGGCGATGCATAATTGGCCTAGCGTCGTCCGGTTTAGGGAGGGTTTGGCGGTAGGATAATAATTACTAGTCTGCAGCGAGAAATTATGTCAGTCTGAGGACAGCGCCTCACCCACTTCCTGCATTAACATGAATTCATAACCTGCACAGTTGTCACAAAACTCAAAAATAGTGATCAAATAAATCACCTACCTTTGAAGATCTTCATCTTTTTGTAATCCAAAGGGTCCCAGTTACACAATGAATGGTAGTTTTGTTCGATAAAGTCCTTTATATCCCAAAATGTCTGTTTATTTGGCGCGTTTGATTCAGAAATACACCTGTTCCAACTCGCCCAACATGCCTACAAAGGAATAGAGTCCTTCTGAGGGACACTTCGAAAGAATACGAATACTTCTTCATTTTTCAAAAAACTAGCATGAAACAATTTCTAAAGACTGTTGACATCTAGTGGAAGCCATAGGAACTGCAATCTGGGTCCTAATTATTAGACTTTCCTATAGAAAAGCATTGAAAAGTCCAATGACCTCAACAACAAAACAATCCTGGATGGATTGTCCTCGGTGTTTTGCCTGCCAAATCAGTTCTGTTATACTCACAGACATTATTTTAACTGTTTTAGAAACTTTGGAGTGTTTTCTATCCAACACCATGCATATGCATATCCTAGCTTCTGGGCCTGAGTAACAGGCAGTTTACTTTGGGCACCTCAGTCATCCAAACTTCCGAATACTGCCCCCTAGCCTTAAAACGTTTTTTCCCCCCCAAGGTTGCTGTTGACACATATGCCACGGTAGTTATTGGGGTCAAATTTGTCCCCACTTTTGTGGATTGTGCTAATCAGTCATTGGTTCCAAATATTTGGGAAGATGCCAGAGCCATGGATGATGTTAAAGAGTTTAAGTATAGCTAATTGGAATTTGTGGTCTGTATATTTTATCATTTCATTGAGGATACCATCAACACCACATGCCTTTTTGGGTTGGAGTTTATATACATACCAAAAATATTGTAGAAGCGGTTTACCCATAAATCTCCATTTTGGATAGATCACTCTTTGTGTTGTTCTTTGTTTAGTGTTTTCCACTTCTCCCAGAAGTGGTTAGTCTATGGAATCTTCAATTACATTGAGCTGATTTCTGACATGCTGTTCCTTATTCTTCTGTAGTGTATTTCTGTATTGTTTTAGTGATTCACCATAGAGAAGTCGTAGGCTCAGGTTTTCTGGGTCTCTATGTTTTTGGTTGGATAGGGTTCTTCAATTTTGCATTCTTCATCAAACCATTTGTCATTGTTGTCAATTTTCTTCAGTTTTCTCTTTGAAATGTTTAGATTTGATAGGAAAGCTGAGAGGTCAAATATACTGTTTAGGTTTTCTACTGCCAAGTTGACACCTTCACTATTACATTGAAACATTTTGTCCAGGAAGTTATCTAAAAGGAATTGAATTTGTTGTTTCCTAATTTTTTTTTTTTTTGATTTCACAGTACTTTCCTTCCATCTATAGCATTTCTTAATGCTCTGGCACCCCAATGGTGGAACAAACACCCTCACAACGCCAGGACAGCGGAGTCAATCACCGCCTTCCGGAGACACCTGAAACCCCACCTCTTTAAGGAATACCTAGGATAGGATAAAGTAATCCTTCTGACCCCCCCCCCCCCTTAAAAGATTTAGATGCACTATTGTAAAGTGGCTGTTCCACTGGATATCTTAAGGTGAATGCACCAATTTGTAAGTCGCTCTGGATAAGAGCGTCTGCTAAATGACTTAAATGTAAATGTAAATGTTAATATTATTCAGTTCCTTTGGCTTTGATGCCTCATGATTCCTCTGTTCAAGTAGACTGGGATTTTGCTGTGATCTGATAGGGGTGTCAGTGGGTGAATGCTCTGAGAGACTCTGGGTTGAGGTCAGTGATAAAGTAGTCTACAGTACTACTGCCAAGGGATGAGCTATAGGTGTACCTAACGTAGGAGTCCCCTCGAAGCCTACCATTGACTATGTACATACCCAGCGTACGATAGAGCTGCAGGAGTTGTGACCCGTTTTTGTTGCTTATGATGCTGTAGTTGTGCCATGGGGGAGGGAATGCTGTCACCTCCAGGTAGATGTTTGTCCCCATGTGTGCTGAGGGTGTCAGGTTCTTGTACAATTCTGGCATTTAGGTCGCCACAGACTAGTACACGTCCCTGTGTCTGGAAATTATTGATCTCCCCATCTAGGATAGAGAAGCTGTCATTATTAAAGTATGGGGATTTTATTGGGGGGATATAGGTAGCACACGGGAGGACATTTTTCTCTGTTGAGATCGTTTCCTTTTGAATTTTTAGCCAAATGTAAAATGTTCCTGTTTTGATTAATTTAATGGTGTGAGTTGGGTCTGCTCTACACCAAGTTAGCATACTCCTTGAGTCCCTTCCCTGTTTCACACCTGCTAGTTTGGTGGATGGGACTACCAGCTCTCTGTAACCTAGAGGGCAACCAGTGAGTCCATCTCCTCTATACCATGTTTCTTGTAGGATGACAATGTATCTATTTCTGATTTCTCCTCTGTACCATGTTTCATGTAGGATAACAATGTCTGTATTTCTGATTTCTTTGGTGAAGTCCAGGTTCCTGCTCTTTAGGCCAAAGGAAGATTACCTCATGCCTGTGATATTCCAGGATGAGATAGTAAAGGCTTTGTGTTCCATAAACTGTCCAATGTTGTTAGTCGTGTGATTTGGCCTCAGACCAATACGTGTGAGCAGAGCCTGCTGAGCATCTGGTACATGCCATTGGCTTGTAAGAGTAGGGGTTGGGCCTGTTTGCCTGCCCACGGCCTGGGCGTATATGTGACTTTTATGTTGAGGCCCTCTTAGCGGGAGTGGGGGGCATGGGGTGGGCAGAAGGGGCATAGGTCTGATCTGATGGCGCCTAAATGGGGTATGGGCATGGGTGACTTGGGGGGGGGTCCTCTCGGCGTGGGTCCTCTATGTGTAGGTCCGGGGGGGGGGGGGTCCCGCAGGTCTGGGAGAGTGTCTCGCTGGTCTAGGCGGGGTGTCTGTTGATCTGTTGCTTCTGTATGAGGTGCTGGGGCTGCGGTTGACGGCGAATTCCTTTAGGATCCAGTCGAAGGTGGGTCTGTTCATGTCCAGGGTGGAGTGGTGGGTCAGGTAGACATTTGGTTTTGAGACACAGTCACGGGAAATACTTGCGTTTACCCTCTGTATGGTAGCAGGGTGGAAGTATTTTCGTGGTAGCAGGTTGGAGATAGTTGGGAAAGTAGAAGAAGCTTTTTCCATCCCTCCCTTGAGTGCTGTGGCCACCCTTTCCTTTTGTGGTCTCAGGTTCGTGGTGCCTGTGTATATTATTATGTGGCTGGGTGACTCTAGTTGGTTCTCAGACAGAAGGTGTTTGGACACCAGAGTTTAGACACTGTGTATTCTGGAAAAAGTGTATTTTCTTGTATATATTTCCCGTTTGAGTCCATAAGGAGTACAATCTGTGGCTTGTTTATGTTCTCAGTGGGTGTGGGGGGGTAGTTAAGGGGGGCTATCAGGTGGCTGACAGGGGGGTGCGATCTCCTCGGCTTAGGGCTCTTAATTTATCTGTCCTGCTGTGATGTTGAGGTTATTTTCAAGGTCTGAGGTGGACTGTTTTGCTGTGGTGTCAAGACTTTGGTCAGGGTCTGATGTGGGCTGTTCTGCTAGATTCTCTGCAGGGGTGAGCAGCTCTCTAATGGGTCGTTCTCAGTCACATGTCATTGTTCTCACCTTCTCCTCAAGCATTTTCACCTTCTCCTCTAGTGCTCTGTTTTTCTCCTGCTCCTGCTTTTTCTCCTGTTGATGTTGTCTCACCACAGTCCAGAATGCAGACATGTCTCTCTCCACCTCCAGCTCTGGTTGAGGGGGTGTTGTTGAGCTGGACTATTTTTTGTGCTGACTGGAGTGTGTTCAGCTGCGGTTCCAGCTCCACCTGCCTTACCTCCAGCTGGGTGAATTTATCCTTAATTTTAATGAGGGAGTAGTACTCTGTGCTAGGAGGTTGACTTTCCAATTGGGGTTGCTCGTCTGTGGGGTTGTATAATGAAGAGGTCTGGTCTGATACGTTCGGGGTGGTGGTATCTTTCTCAAGAGAGAGCTTATCCTGCTGAACGATCTCTATGATTATGTGAAAGTCCAGCTGAAACTGTTTGGGGTTGCCCTGTACCATTATTGTTCCAGACTTCTACAGGTTCACATTGGCTGACTCAGACTCCTCACTGTCCTGAGTTTCCACCTATCGCTAAAACCCTGACTCATAACAGAGGGGTACTGTGTTAATATAGCACTGCTATATTAACACACCTATGCAAACCTGTATGTGGGACAATTTGAAGAAGCACTCCTTTATAAAACAGAGACACACCCCCTACTTTCTAAAATACTCACATGGAAGAGATACATAGATGATGTCTTTGTGCTCTGGGAAGGAAGTCAGCAGGAACTAAATTAATTACAAACTCTACTAAACAAGAGCTCTGAATACCTCACATCGCCATGCAGACTGATGAGAGAAAAATAGCCAGTTATGCAGGGTTAAACGGATCTGTGGCCACCAGACAGATTTTGACAGCAATGCTAAAAAAATTACAGATAAATTCAAAATGAGAGGCTACAAGGACAAAACTCTTGATGCTGCAATGATGAAAATCTCAAAAACCAAGAGAGGAATTCCTAAAAACCAAATCCGAAAAACAACGCCACCGTCTTTTGCACTAAGTACCCCAATTTTTCGGAGAAAAGGAAAGCAATCCTGAAAAAGCACTGGCATATTCTGCAATCAGACAGCAAAAATATCGCACATCGAGATCCTACTACTACAAAGGGAGGCTTTCTGGATATTCTTTCTAAAAACATTGACCCCTAATGGTCTGAATATTGACTTTGATCTCAGGCCCTTCTTACGAACTATTCTTTCTTTTATGAACAAGTCTTATAAATTGATACATTCTTTCTACAGCTTATTAGCGTACACCTAATATGTTCCCCCTGTTGATGATGCTCATTATACATTAAGGTTGATCCAAAAGATTACATGTAACAAATATGAAATGAAATACGAAACAATTGTGAAATTGAATTAAATAATAACGTATGTTGATGCTAATGATGTATAATATTCAATTATGTTTCTATATGATAACAAAAGCGTAATATTTTTAATATGCCATAAACTATTGTTTTTTTAAGTTTCACTAATTAATTTTAATTAACTTAATCATTATGACACACCCCTCACTATTGTCATTGGTTGCACTAATTGCACTGTTTGTCTACATAACCTGGTTCAAGTATTCATGACATTACCCTGAGGAAGGCACAGTGATGCCGAAACGTTGGTAAATAGCCATTAAATTGCTTGGAGTTTATATATGGAGTGTGCGACTTTCTTTATTTTGATGGTTAATATAGCACTGCGCCATGCCAGGGGGGGGTCTGTGTGGAAGATTAAGTTGATTATGTTCCCATTTTTATAGCAGTCAGCAAAAAGTGTCTCTTGATTTTCCAAAATTAGCTTATTTTTGTACTCTTTCCGTGTCTTCTCATTTCTTACATCCAGAGGGTACTGTATTGTAATGACCTCTGAACAGCGGGAGGGGGCTTCAAAGGCCTCTGCATTTGGGTGGGGTAGGCTGTGAAACTCTTCTGCCATTGTTGGGTTCAAGGGCTTTGACACCTCTCACTTCACACCTCATTGCTAATTGAAGTCAGTTATGTTCTGTCCTAGCAAGCTTGGTAGCATTCAGTCCTTATAAAGTAAAATATATAATTGTAATGTATTTTTCTTCCTGGCTTTAAAAGTAGCTTCAGGCTGAACATTACTCACTCAGTTCCAGGTTGGATGGTGTTTTCAGGTTTCTGTTTGTTTGCCAGAGCATTTGCTGTATAGCTTGGAAATAAGAATCTTTGGTAGTAGGAATCCTTCCAGGTAATTTTGTCCAAAATCAGGTTGTAGGTTTGGAGTTTTGATTTGGAGTGAAGGTTATGTTGTGGAGGGTAGTATCCTGTATTTGTCCTTGCCGAAAAATCCAAGTTTATATAACTCAAAATCGATCTTTTTGTAAAAACATGCTGGGAAAAATATATCTCTCTGTCTGTCTGTCTTTTCAAAAGTTTAAAAAATGCCTAAAAACCTGGTTGTTCTAACCACAATAAAGGATGGAGGTAAAAATGAACTTCAGACATGAGACAGATGACAATATACAGAACGACTGCAGGGTTGCTACTTTGAAGAATCTCACATATAAAATATATTTTGATTTGCTTAACACTTTTTTGGGTTACTACATGATTCCATATGTGTTATTCCATAGTTTTGACGTCTTCACTATTATTCTACAATGTAGAAAATAGTAAAAATAGAGAAAAACCCTGGAATGAGTAAGTGTGTCCAAACTTTTGACTGGTATTGTACATTTTGATAAGGTGACAGGGATATCACAATAAAGTCAGAGACTTATTTCTATAGTGGTTCCTACATTCCATGGAGTAAAAACATGACATTAGGCTACATCGATACAGATACATTACATACATATTTAGAATTGTATTTTTTATTGCTCAATCATTAGCCGGCTTTTGACTTTCTTTTGAAATGAAGTTCTGGTCGGCATGGCTTTGATTTGCTGTGGTAGTTTGTTCTACTCAACCGCGCCGGTATAATAGAATAGGGCAGAGTGAGAGACAAATACCAAACAGCACTATTTATGGTCAGTGAATCCAAATATTTCAAATGACCATAAACCTAACATACTTGTTATCGGTAGCTTACGTGTCTCATGTTTTGTAAACTAAAATCCCACCATCAGATTTCTAAATGGGCCATCTCTGTTGTCTCACCACTAATCCTAACGCAGGAAGCACCCATCATTGGGAGGCCATGATCAAGGGCAGGGGAAGTTTTGAATACTGAGCAGCAGCAGCGGTGTGTAAATATCCACAGGTACTTCCTGCACAAGCTTGTCCTATCACCCCTCACACACCAGCTATTGTAGGTCTAGCTATGTAAACATGAAGCACAGCAGAGCTTTCTGAGGTAATGAATATGTAACCGGTGTGAAATGGCTAGCTATTTAGTGGTGCGCGCTAGTAGCGTTTCAATTGCACTGAAGCACCAGCTTTTCTGGTTGACCGTGTGATGACGCTTTCGGTAGCCAATGTGAACAAAACCTTTAAACAGGTCAATATTCACAAAGCCGCTGGGCCAGACAGATACCAGGACGTGTACTCAAAGCATGCGCGGACCAACTATCAAGTGTCTTCACTGACATTTTCAACCTCTCCCTGACCCATGTGGTCACCTATGTGAGAATGCTGTTCAATGACTACAGCTCAGCGTTCAACACCATAGTGCCCACGAAGCTCATCACTAAGCGAAGGACTCTGAGACTAAACACCTCCCTCTGCAACTGGATCCTGTACCTTCTGCTAGCCCCCAGGTGGTAAGAGTAGGCAACAACATGTGTGCCATGCTGATCCTTAACACTGGGGCCCCTCAGGGGTGTGTACTTAGTACCCTCCTGTACTCCCTGTTCACCCACGACTGCGTGGCCAAACAAAACTCCAACACCATCATTAACTTTGCTGACGACAACAGTGGTAGGCCTGATCACCGATGAGACGGCCTGTAGGGAGGAGGTCAGAGAACTGGCAGTGTGGTGCCAGGACAACAACCTCTCCCTCAATGTGAGCAAGACGAAAGAGCTGATCGTGGACCACAGGAAAAGGCGGGCCGAACATTGACAGGGCTGTAGTGGAGCAGGTCGAGAGTTTCAAGTTCCTTGGTGCCCACATCACCAACAAACTAACATGGTCCAAACACACCAAGACAGTCATGAAGAGGGCACGACAAAACCCTTTCCCCCTCAGGAGTGAAAAAATTTGTCATGGGTCCCCAGATCCTCAAAATCTTCTACAGCTGCACCATCGAGAGCATCCTGACCGGTTGCATCACCACCTGGTATGGCAACTGCTCGGCATCTGAGTGTAAGGCGCTACAGAGGGTAGTGCGAACGGCCCAGTACATTAGTGGGGCCAAGCTTCCTGCCATCCAGGACCTATATTATAGGCGGAGTCAGAGGAAAGCCCATAAAATTGTCAGAGACTCCAGTCACCCAAGTTAAAGACTGTTTTCTCTGCTACCGCACGGCAAGCGGTACCGGAGCGCCAAGTTGAGGACCAAAAGGATGACAGCTCGTCACACAGTGCAACCAAAAGAAAGATCTACACACATGCAAGAAGCATTTCTCACTTAATAGAAAACATGGATTTAATATCTTTCAACATTAAAAAAAAAAATGTTTAACTACCTGCTAAACTTTACACTAGCGAAGCTGTAACGATGATATGGAGAATCACATATCCTGTTACGGATTTAGTTTCAAGTCACATGGTATACACTATCCAATGAAATCCTTACTTGCTGGTTCCTATTCAACAATGCAACAATAAGAAATAATTAAAATGAATACGAACATAAAGTTAGTGGCTCAGTAGAATAGAATAAACACTTTAGCACAAGTATAATACAGGATGGCACAATTTATTGTCCAATTTTTAGCAAACAAAGTAATAATTACCGCAAAAATAGCCATAAAAAAGCAAAGTAAAGCAGGAACCAGCAAGACGTGCGCCCTCCTAAGCGCCGCTGTAGCTACTAAAGGTCTTACTGTAGCCTACATTACAAAAGTGCTATATTGATGGCTCTACTGCCAATCTGTCTCTGCTCACCTGGTAACAAACGAATGGTCGTTCAACGTGATAGGCAACAGAGAAGAAATCAAGATATGCCAATGTTGCATTGTGTGAAAAAGTAGGCCAGGCAGGCACGTAGGAATACATAAAATGCCATTAAAAAAATATACACACTACTGTTAAAAAGTTTGGGGTCAGTACATTTTTTGTCCATTAAAATAACATCAAATTGATCAGAAATACAGTGTAGACATTGTTAATGTTATAAATGACTATTGTAGCTGGAAACTGCTGATTTTTTAATGGAATATCTACATAGGCGTACAGAGGCCCATTATCAGCAACCATCACTCCTGTGTTCCAATGGCACATTGTGTTAGCTAATCCAAGTTGATCATTTTAAAAGGCGAATTGATCATTAGAAAACCCTTTTGCAATTATGTTATCACAGCTGAAAACTGTTGATCTGATTACAGAAGCAATCAAACTGGCCTTTATCTGGAGCATCAGCATTTGTGGGTTTGATTACAGGCTCAAAATGGCCAAAAACAAAACACTTTCTTCTGAAACTCATCAGTCTATTCTTGTTGTGATAAATGAAGGCTATTCCATGCAAGAAATTGCCAAGAAACTGAAGATCTGGTATAACGCTGTGTACTACTCCTTTCACAGAACAGCGCAAACTGACTCTAACCAGAATAGAAAGAGGAGTGGGAGGCCCCGGTGCACAACTGAGCAAGAGGACAAGTACATTAGTGTCTAGTTTGAGAAAGAGACGCCTCACAAGTCCTCAACTGGAAGCTTTATTAAATAGTCCCCGCAAAACACCAGTCTCAACGTGAAGAGGCGACTCCGGGATGCTGGCCTTCTAGGCAGAGTTCCTCTGTCCAGTGTCTGTGTTCTTTTGCCCATCTTAATCTTTTATTTTTATTGGCCAATCTGAGATAAAGCTTTTTCTTTGCAACTCTGCCTAGAAGGCCAGCAAAATTACAGAACCCGCCGGAAAAAGGGTGCGCGCTTCTCGAACAACCATGAGCAAGCCTCCTATAGAATGCAGACGTGCAAGAGCGGAGCTTCGAGAAGCCGCAGCCACTATATCTATGGCGGCACCAAAAAAGAACAAAAACAAAGTAAGCACTCTAAATAAATGCACAAACTGAAGGAAATAACTTAGCAAATTACATCAATAACTGTTAACGGCCAAATGAGGAGTATGTAATAGTCATAACCAAATCAGCACACAAGGCAGAGCAGGGCTTGTGCCATCTCAGGGTACGAATTCAAACCCAGACATGGAATACACTGGTACACTGGTGTGTTTCATTGATCCAGGGACTCGAACCTTATGCAGCTCGGCGGTCATATAGGCTGAAGTGCAGTCACGGCACTTCTAAAGTGGCCTGAACTATCTTGAAGTAATCTCACTTCAATGCATAGTCGAATGACCTTCCGCATTCCTCACCTCATAATGCATACATGAGCAGTTCTGGAGTAGCAGGGGGGAGACGAGGGAGGCTCTGCTCAAGGCTGGAGGGGCTTTCTGGGCTCAAGGTGAAGTGGAAGTGGTGATGTGGAGGCACACACTGGTTCAAAGTTTAACTCTTTATTGACCCTATTTCTGACACACAGACCCCTTCCTCCAACCCCTCTTTCTCTCTATGTATGTATGTATGTATGTATGTATGTATGTGTGTGTGTGTATGTGTGTGTTAAACTGTGGCCTTGGTCTAATGTATGAATCTATGTCATATTTCTAAACCACCTGTTTTAGGGTTAACTTCAGCCACAGGGTCAACGCCAGAGGAATGCTATTGCACCATTACCTCTTAGCTACAGTTTCAGTTGGTTGGCCTCTGAATGTACAGAGGGAATTATTAGCCTGCATGTGAATCTCTCTTTTGTGGAAAACTACAGGTAACAGTCAAAATAAAGGAAACACCAACATAATGTCTTAACAGGATGTTGGGCCACCACGAGCAGCCAGAACAGCTTCAATAACTGGGCTGAGTTCTGTTGACTGGCACACACTAACAAACAGACAGACAGACAGACACTTTAAACCATCTATGCTCCTTTGAGACCCCCCTTTCAAAGTCACTGAGATCTCTTCTTCTAGCCATGGTAGCCATTGTTATACATGACCCTAAGCATGATGGGATGTTAGTTGTTTAATTAACTCAGGATCTACACCTTTGTGGAAGCACCTGCTTTTAATATACTTTGTACCTCTCATTTACTCAAGTGTTTCCTTTATTTTTGGCAGTTACGTGTATATACAGTGCCTTCAGAAAATATTCATACCCCTTATTGCACATTTTGTTGTGTTACAGCTTGAATTCAAAGTGGATTAAATATATTTTGTTTTTCACCCATCTACACACAATAGCCCATAACGGCAAAGTGAAAACATGTTTTTAGACATTTTTGCACATTTATTGAAAATTAAATACAGAAATATATCTTATTTACATAAGTATTCACAACCCTGAGTTAAAACATGTTACGTTCACCTTTGGCAGCGATTACAGCTGTGAGTCTTTCTTGGCAAGTCTCTAAGAGCTTTGCACACATGGATTGTACAATATTTGCACATTACTCTTAAATATTGGTTGTTAATCATTGCTAGGCAGTCATTTTCAAGTCTTGCCATATATTTTCAGGACGATTTAAGTCCAAACTGTAACTACGCCCCTCAGGAACGTTCAATGTCACCTTGGTAAGCAACACCAGTGTATATTGGCCTTGGGTTTTAGATTATTGTCCTGCTGAAAGGTGAATTTTGTCTACCAGTAAATGTTGGAAAGCAGACTGAAACAGGTTTTCCGCTAGGATTTTGCCAGTGCTTAGCTCCATTCTGTTTTTTGTATCCTGAAAAAAAACATCCTAGTCCTTGACGATGACAAGCAGACCCTTAACATGATGCAGCCACAACCATGCTTGAAAAGGTGAAAAGTGGTTGTCAGTGATACAGAATGTTGTGTTGGACTTGCCCCAAACATAATGCTTTGTATTCAGAATATAAAGTTGATTTCGTCACATTTTTTGCAGTTTTACTTTAGTGCCTTGTTGCAAACAGGATGCATGTTATGGAATATTTTTCAACAGTACAGGCTTCCTTCTTCCACTCTGTCATTAAGGTTAGTATTGTGGATTAACTACAATGTTGTTGATCCATCTTCAATTTTTCTCCTTTCACAGCCATTAAACTCTGTAACTGTCTTAAAGTCACCATTGGCCTCATGGTGAAATCCCCGAGCGGTTTCCTTCCTCTCCGGCAACTGAGTTAGGAAGGACGCCTGTATCTTTGTAGTGACTGGGTGTATTGATACACCATCCAAATTGTACAGTGCCTTCAGAAAGTATTTCTTTACTTTTTCCACATTTTGTTGTGTTACAGCCCGAATTTAAAATTGATTAAATGTATATATTTTTTTGTCACAGGCCTACACACAATACCCCATAATGTTAAAGTGGAATGATGTTTTAAGACATTTTTGCAATTTAATAAAAATAAAAAGCTTGAGTCAATAAGTATTCAACCGCTTTCTTATGGCAAGCATAAATAAGTTCAGGAGTAACAATTTGCTTAACAAGTCACTTAGGTTGCATGGGCTCACTCTGTGCAGCAATAGTCCAGCGTCATGTCCAAATCATCCAAAAGCATTTCAAATTGTTTGTGAAGCTCAACAAAGTCACATAGATGATTTGAAAGTGATGCGTGAAAATGTTTGTGCCACAAATGCGAAAACGTTAGCATGTGGAAACAGTAACAGGAAAATTAAACCAAAGCATGAATTGCTGTCATACCTTGTCCATAGACTGGGTAAGATAAAAACCACTGTGTCATTGTCACGCTCGTTGTTGGAATGAGTGGACCAAGGTGCAGCGTACTTAGAGTTCCACATGTTTAATAAATATAAAACTCACCAAAAACAATACAGAAGAAAATTAAACGTGATGTTCTGGGCTGCTCACAGGCAGCTACACAAAAACAAGATCCCACAAACTAAAGGTGGAAAAAAGGCTGTCTAAATATGATCCCCAATCAGAGACAACGATAGACAGCTGCCTCTGATTGGGAACCATACCAGGCCAACAAAGAAATAGAAAACATAGATTGCCCACCCTAGTCACACCCCGACCTAACCAAATAGAGAATTAAAAGGATCTCTAAGGTCAGGGCGTGACAGTCATTTTGTAATTGGGGTTAACTATCCCTTTAATTTTCACACCCTTTCTGGGCTTTTAGACATCACACAAAAACAACGCTCCTAAAATAACGAGGGGTGATATACAACTAATCACTTAATTAAGAAAAGTAGAGAGTGATCATCTAGCCACGTGTAGAGCAAACAGCTCCAGCAAACTCTGTTTCCTCCATAGACACAGTTAGCTGTTGAAGGAAGAGCAGTGAGACTCTAAAAAGCTCATTAGAGATGTAGGATTTTAATTTGAGCCAGTTTACTGTGAACACTGAGGCTGTACCCACTTTAAATGACAGTTTTAACAGTGGCCTAGGAATGTAGGCCTACCAAAAACAATGGAGGAAATGCATCCCGTAACATTTTAACATGGAAACAGCTGTTCTATCACTCAGGCTTTATTCAGCCAACAGTAGCAGCCAATCTGTGATGTTCAATGTAGGCCTACATTCAATGAGACTTTTTTTTAACATGCAGGACTTGACATGAACCTGTTTATCCACTTGTCCTATCAGACAAGGAGGTGACTGAACATGTTTATGTGTTGTTTGATGCAAGAAACCACTTTACAAAATAAAATTCATATTTATTCCCAAACCATTATTACAGAGAATCAGACACATTATGCTATCCTCTGCCTATTGGCTACTTAGCTTATTCAAGCCTGTCTCAAAATACAACAATGCCCCTTCAAGACAAAAAAAAGCTCTTTACCTGGCTCACTTTCAAAGATGTCTAGAAATGTACAGGTTTTGTGCTCTTATAGGAAGTAATCACTCCCCTATTACTAACTACAAATTATCTATAACTATTTGCATATAGGCCTACTGCAGCTCTGATTGGTTATGCCACACTGATCTGTGTAGAGTGCAGGCTGAGTCTTGTGCAATAGAATCCTACTCCGATGCGTTCTGCCTACAACAAAATATCTTGCATAGTTCGTTTTGATTCGGTATGCTGCAATAAAAGTGGCTAATATTGCATTGATTCGATCACAATTGCCATAGTAAAGGGAAACATTGATAGTGTTAACTAACAGGGTAAACTCTAGAAAGTTGAGTGCTTCTCTCTGTGCAGCAGTCCCGGGTGAGCTTCGCAGCAGTCCCGAGGCTACTGCGTACCCGTGTACAGTTTAGAGAGAACATTGGCCACCGGGCTGATTATTATTGTAGACTAAATAACCGGTCGATATGGTCTCTCATTGATCTGAGGTCTCATTGATCTGCTCTCTGAGACACTGGGGTCGTTCCGGGTCTAATACAGCTCAATCACCATTTTACCACTTCATAAGGGCATTGAAGAGAATGATTGTGTCATCTAGCAGGGTGTGTTAGAGGTGTGCTGATTTTATGTTGACGATACTGTGCAGTTTTATCCTGAAGTACAGTATTGAGTGTGAGCTGTGGTTCTGTTGTACTCCCAGTATATTGCAGCCTTTTCAGAGATGGGTGTAGGTGGGGGGGGGGGGGGGGGGGGGGGGGGGTGGTTGGGGGATGATCGTTCATAACATTTTTTCTCTCTGCATGAGGCCCAAATCTTAGGGGTTAGGGGATGACCTCTGACCCTTTCCGAGAATCACTCAAGGAAAACATACCCCTACTGTGTGTGTGTGTAAGGAAGAGAGTTGGTTAGCCCGTACGTAGCCTGTTGGGTAAACGTTTGAACAGTTTTCACATCAGGGCCTTTATTCACAAAGCTTCTCAGAACAAAATCTTAGAAATCCTGTTAAAACCTGTTTTAAAGCTAGAACCCTTAATTGAAACAATGACAAAGTGGACACCCTGCCTTTGTTTTAGTAAAATATCTGAGGGAAGGGCCTGGAGAAATGCAACCACTCTCAAACTCATGGACAGAGCTCTGGATGCAGGGACTTACCATCCATGATATAAAAAAGTATAGTTATAACCATTTTTTAAGGCTATACAGTGTTTGCTTACATTTACATTGTTTACAAACACTGGAGTAAATTAAGATTATATTTTGTGTTCTGATGAGGTGTGACAGTTGAACTAAACTCATGAAACATTTATAAGTTATATTCTTCAAGAATCAATGGGTATACAGTATATAATTAATTTAATTTAAGTCCAAAAATGGATGTAGCAACTAAAACCTTTAGTTGCTACATCCATTTTTGGATTTAAATTTACCCATTGATTCTTGAAGAATATAACTTAAATGTTTCATAACAAACAATTATTAAGGATGATTATGGTTAAGACACTGGAGCAAGGATTAAAATATACTCAAAGGTTTTTCAGTTGGTAATCACAACAGTTTGAGGTAGCACAAAGGAAAAAATGTAGTGACTCTCAGTGACATTGAGGGATTTTGATTAAGCTGAACCGGGGTGCACTGGGCTCTGGCCCGTGACATGAATGAGCAAAAGCATTGAGGCAGGAGCGTTGCTCGATCATGTTGTCAACAAGGCAGCATGATGCATCTTTCAGAGAATGGTTACATTAAATACTGTTCAAAAGTTTGGGGTCACTTAGACATTTGTTGTCCATTAAAATAACATAATATTGATCAGAAATAGTGCAGACATTGTTAATGTTGTAAATGACTTTTGTAGCTGGAAACGGCTGACTGGCACGTTGTGTTAGCCAATCCAAGTTTATCATTTTAAAAGCTGTGTTTTAAAAGGCGTGTGTTCAACAGTGAAGAGGCGACTCCGGGATGCTGGCCTTCTAGGCAGAACACCAGTCTCAACGTCAACAGTGAAGAGGCGACTCCGGGATGCTGGCCTTCTAGGCAGAGTTGCGAAGAAAAAGCCATATCTCAGACTGGCAAATAAAAAGAAAAGATTAAGATGGGCAAGAGAACACAGACACTGGACAGAGGAACTCTGTCTAGAAGGCCAGCATCCCGGAGTCGCCTCTTCACTGTTGACGTTGAGACTGGTGTTTTGCGGGTATTATTTAATGAAGCTGCCAGTTGAGAATTTCTGGGGAGTCTGTTTCTCAAACTAGACACTCTAATGTACTTGTCCTCTTGCTCAGTTGTGCACCGGGGCCTCCCGCTCCTCTTTCTATTCTGGTTAGAGACAGTTTGCACTGTTCTGTGAAGGGAGTAGTACACAGCGCTGTATACGATTTTCAGTTTTTTGTCAATTTCTCGCATGGAATAGTCTTCATTTCTCAGAACAAGAATAGACTGAAGAGTTTCAGAATAAAGTTCTTTGTTTCTGGCCATTTTGAGCCTGTAATCGAACCCACAAATGCTGATGCTTCAGATCCTCAACTAGTCTAAAGAAGGACAGTTTGATTGCTTCTTTAATCAGATCAACAGTTTTTAGCTGTGCTAACATAATTGGAAAAGCGTTTAAATGATCAATTGGCATTTTAAAATGATAAACTTGGATTAGCTAACACAACGTGCCATTGGAACACAGGAGTGATGGTTGCTGATAATGGGCCTCTGTACACCTATGTAAATATTCCATTTAAAAAAACAGCTGTTTCCAGCTACAATAGTCATTTACAACATTAACAATGTTTACACTGTATTTCTGATCAGTTTTATGATAATTTAAATGGACAAAAAAAATGTTTTTTTTTACAAAAACAAGGACATTTCTAAGTTACCCCAAACTTTTGTACGGTAGTGTTTGAATTTTCAAACTACTTTTCATTGGGAAGATGTAACATATTTTATCAAAAGCAATCACTTTTGCATGTAAAAACACAGAATCCTTTTTATTAGTCCACGTGCTTAACTTCTCTGGGATATGTGGGACGCTAACGTCCCACTTGGCCAAAAGCCAGTAAAAATGCAGAGCGCCAAATTCAAATAAATTACTATAAAAATCGAACTTTCATGAAATCACACATGCAAAACACCAAATTAAAGCTACACTTGTTGTGAATCCAGCCAACATGTCAGATTTCAAATAGGCTTTTTCGGCGAAAGCAAACGATGCTATTATCTGAGGATAGCACCATAGTAAACAAAGAGAGAGAAGCATATTTCAACCCTGCAGGCATGACACAAAACGAAGAAATAAAAATATAATTAATGCCTTACCTTTGACGAGCTTCTGTTGTTGGCACTCCAATATGTCCCATAAACATCACAAATGGTCCTTTTGTTCGATTAATTCCGTCGATATATATCCAAAATGTCAATTTATTTGGCGCGTTTGATCCAGAAAAACACCGGTTCCAACTTGTGCAACGTGACTACAAAATATCTCAAAAGTTACCTGTAAACTTTGCCAAAACATTTCAAACTACTTCTGTAATACAACTTTAGGTATTTTTTTACGTAAATAATCAATAAAATTGAAGACGGGATGATCTGTGTTCAATACCGGAGGAAAACAATGTGTAGCATGCTTTCTGGTCACGCACCTCTAATAAACAGTACACTTCACTGGAGCATCATTCTGAACATGGCTACTTCTTCATTTCTCAAAGAAAAAACCTCAACCAATTTCTAATGACTGTTGACATCCAGTGGAAGCGATAGCAACTGCAGGAAGGTCCCTTAGAAATCTGGATCTTATCTTCTGGGGATGAGCAGCTGGCAGTTGAATTTGGGTATGCTTTTCATCCAAACATGAAAATGCTGCCCCCTATCCTAGAGAAGTTATGTCACTTTTGTTTTCAGCCAACTTCACTGTCGGCCAAAATAGGCACCCGGTTCTTGCCCGGGAGGAAGGCTAAGGCCGGTTTTGTGATACTGATGATTTGTCAGCACAGATGGTTTGTTTACATAACAGGTTATGATAATAGGGGGGTAAAGTTGGTCTGACATTGGATTGCCTATGGCGTTAGTTAGGGATATCAATAAATTACAATATTTTCATGTTGCACATCTTTTAGTTGTCTGATTAAATACTTTCAATATTTGTATATGAATTTCTACAATTTATAGTTGGCTTGAGGTTTTTAAGTCATTGAAATGTGGAGCTATTGACATTTTAAAATATTGTCCCCTGTACATTGTGTAATTTACTGATGGTCCCTAACTAGCCCCATAAGGATATCAAATGTCAAAACAAATTGACTATGGGCATTACTATCTGGTCACATGCAGCTGTGCTCCGAATGAATGATTACTTATGATTACTGCTGCCAGATGTGGACAGGATTGAAATAAACCCAGTAGTGAACTACATGTAGTAACATGTAGTAACAGATTCTGTTACCATCTGACAAGAGTGATATGTTCTTGCGATTTGTATTCTATAGCATTTCAGATTTAGATTTGATAACTATTCACAAAGTAGTTTGGATAGTGAACTACAGTACTATTTCAAAGTAACTTTAGTTAAGTAAACTTTATTTTTCTTAAGGGTAGCTGTAGTGTAGTTTAACTTCTTTCAGTGTGAAGTAATTGGTAGCTTGGTAAACTATATTTTCAGAGTAGCTTCCCCATCATCACATTTTCAAAACAAGTTGCTTTTTAGGTGACAGTCGCTCTTTTAAGGGAATATTATGAAATATGCCACATTCACATGCTATCAGAGCTTTTGGACGCTCCTAGTTCCTAATGGGAAATTTCACTTGAATGACCGTTCGAGTTGGAATTACAAGTTGGAGACTGAGAGAAAAGGTTATTACCCAAGTTGCCGAGTTTCAGACCTTTTCAACCAAAAGATGACAACAAATCAGTTTTTTGACAACTATGACCTTTAGGCTTTCAATATGGATAATATAGCTAGTATGACCATATTGTGAATGTTAAGCAAGCTAGCAAACTGTATTATTAGCAATGTTACACAAGCTTATCAAGCTAGCTAAAACCGTATTGGTTGAATAATTTCCCCGACTTCAAAAGCACTTTAACACATTGATTTATATACAAACTCAGGGTTTCCCAACCCACTCCTAGACCCCCCCCCCCCAAACATTTCTAATTTTGGTTTTAACCCTAAACTGGAACACCTGATTCAATTAGTCAACTAATCATAAAGCCTTTGACTTATTGAATCAGGTGTGCCAGTTTAGGGTTAAAACAAAAATGGTAAATGTCTGGGGGGGCGAGGAGAGGGTTAGGAAACCCTGCTAGATGACTGATTGGGGGCACTGTATTGAAACCACCGTGCCTCCATCTTTGAACTCCTCCACCATTGTAAAACATATTTTAGAAGCTATAGAAATCCTTTTATTAATATCTACATTTGTTTTCCCCACATTTAAATTACATACACATTAATGCATACTTTTAAATGATATTGTTAGCCAAATACATGTAATTTTGTCCTTGAAACATTTAATTGAAATACTGTTGAATTCCATCCATTCCTTTCGAGGACTGCTCCTACTTGGGAGTGCCAATATGGCCAACCAGTGGCTTCAAAGTCTCTCAATGGCCAATACACAGTGCTTGAATTGGGCAGGAGCTCACTGGAGCTAAGTACCGGCACCTCAAATGTTCTACTGCTTGAGTTCTACTGCTTGAGCTCCTACTCCTCATATTCTTTCACATAGGATTTACAGTATTTTTTGCCTGTAACAAAAAAAATGGGCCACATTTATGACCCCCTTACAAACAGGCTAATTTTTACCACATTCTTCCTTGCACATTCTTATTTGTGTTGTCATGTGTTTCTGCCATGCTATGTTGTTGTCTTAGGTCTCTCTGTATGTTTTTTATTTTACCTTTATTTAACTAGACAAGTCAGTTAAGAACAAATTCTTATTTTCTATGACGGCCTAGGAACAGTGGGTTAATTAACTGCCTTGTTCAGGGGTAGACCGACAGATTTTTACCTTGTCAGCTTGGGGATTAGATTTTGCAACCTTTCAGTTACTAGTCCAACGCTCTAACCACTAGGCTACCTGTAGTTTTGTGTTGTCTCTCTTGTCGTGATGTGTGTTTTGTCCTATATTTTTATTTAATTTATTAGCATTTTTAATCCCATGATTTTTAATCCCATCCCCGCAGGAGGCCTTTTGCCTTTTGGTAGACCGTCATTGTAAATAAAAATTTGTTCTTAACTGACTTGCCTAGTTAAATAAATGTTAAATAATTAAAAATAAAAAAAAATATGCCTTTTATACCTCCCGTGCGCAAAATAATGCATATACACCTAAATATAAACAGCATCTATTTCAGTCCAAGTCAAGCACTGCCAATAAATACTATAAGCAATCCAGGGTTTATAGAGATCATTGTTTGAACACAATCATGCCAGACTTCCCAGTTCCCAGTTCAATCAAATTAATTTATAAAGCCCTTCTTACATCAGCTGATGTCACAAAGGGGTGTACAGAAACCCAGCCTAAAACCCCAAACAGCAAGCAATGCAGGTGTAGAAGCAGTTTCCCACAAGCATTTGAAGCCAGCAACAGACTACAAGTGATTGTCAAAAGATTCATATTTTTACTATTAGCACTATATTAACACACTCATTTTCACTCCTGATCAGCTCTAACTAGCTTTGGCACAGCAGCTAGGCATCAAGTCACTTGCGATAATGTTGCAACAAAAAAAAAAGTTTCATAGGTTTATCATTTTTAACGATCACAATCAAAAGTTAATAAAGATGCCCAACTTATATGTATTTCCAATTTAGGAATATTTTTTTTAACAATGTGATATTTAGCTCCAAAAGGATAACATGATGTAGATTAAGTAAGCACTTTCCTGCAGTCAAATGACTTGACCTAGTGCCCTCATGGGTGGAATGTTATTCATATCTTTCAATAATTTCATAATTAGTCAACTTTTTTTTTTTTTTATACACACGGAAAATCTGCTGTTTCTATGTCAAATAGTTTTGTTATATTTCAGTCTCTGTGAAGTATATAAAAGTAATTTGGGGATGAAAACTCTAAATATAATATATTTCAACTCTATATCTAACATGATACAGATAGTGTTGTAAACTCACAACCATGCGCGTGAGCTGTTTACTTTTAATTCAAAGTAGATTTATTTAAGACTACCAAGAAACACTCTGTGTGACCCTGATTTAGCCCACTGCAGTAAAAGGTTTTAAATAATCGAAATAAAAATAGGATTTTATTAGCTTAGTGGTTTAAGTAGGTTATTTATGCATATCGTGTGAAATAGGCCTTGTGAAATACTCGTCAAAAGCTTAAGAGACACTGTTGAATTACCGATTTTCTACTCTGAGATGCTTTGTGGGTATGGCCCCTGAACTCAAGGGGACAAGGCACGTTAGAACCATGGGAAGCCTTTTAGAAAACCTGTTCATATGCAGTGAGGACGATTTACTCGTAGACCATAGCCAAATAACCACTACTTTAAAAGAAAATAGGCAGGGAGCTATGGACAGAGAGAGAGAGCTAGGAGAAAGGGGAGATGAGAAGAGACATTGAGCACAGATGTTATTTCAATGTGTAGTTTTCATTTAAATTTGGTTAGTTGTCAACTAACGTGAATTCAGTGTCAAATCAACCAAAAATTTCACCATGTCATGGGATTTAGGTATTAAGTTGGGTGAAAAAATCTGAAATTACCCTACGTTAATAACTTTTCAAATCCAATCAGTTGTCCACGTTGTTTCAACGCCATCATATTTAATGTTTTTGTTGAAATGACATGGAAACAACACCGATTCAACCAGTTTTTGCCCATTGGGAGGGTTGAGGTAGAGGACAGAGAGCATGCAAATTGGCTACTTTTAATCCATCCAATGACGACACGTCTGCTCTTATGTTAATATAAGCCCCTACATCTGAATGAGGCATTAAAATGTCTGGTCGCCATGGCGATTACTGAGATAGAGAGCCAAATTACTGGTGCATAGTAGAATTAAGCACCACTTACTCAAGCTTTTACCAAAATGAGTGTAAGTGTACCAAAAAAAAAAGAACAGGGATTTAGCTGAACTGTGTGAGCCAAATAGAACATCAACTTTCAGTGTGTGTGTGTGTGTGTGCGCGTATCTGTGTGTGTGTTTGCCCTTTTGGCTTAAGCACATTACAGAGAAAAGACAGAGATGGATTCACAAACGTAAAGGGACTCTGTGTACCTCTAAAGAGGCCTAACACTCATGTCTTGCACCCGGCTGGGTGCATCTGGGTAACTGGGGCCTCGCATCAGCATTAAAAGTAAAGAGTGGAGGCAGACTTGAGGGGTGTACTAGCAGAGTGGTTTGAGGAGTTAGCGAGGTAACTTTGGTCAACCGAGATCCAACTCTGGATAACAGGTACCACGAAAGTGGCTCACCTTTTAGTCAGGTTAATTTATATGGCTACGAATGCTTCAGAACTACCCTGCTCCGTTAACTACATTCATCCTGAATGAAGTATCTGAACTGCGAGTTGAGAACCAATGAAATCAGATTCCCTCCCTCTCGCAAACATTGCTTCATCATCATCAGAGAGGACCAAGACGCAGCGTGATATAAATACATTATGTATTTATTTAAGGAAGACGAAGAACACTAAAACAAACTAAACAAAACAACAAACGACCGTGAAGCTATAATACGACAAGTGCAGAACACAGGCAACTTACGTAAAGACATAGACAATCACCCACAAACTACCTAATGATTATGGTTGCCTAAATATGGCTCCCAATCAGAGACAACGATAGACAGCTGTCTCTAATTGAGAACCAATCTAGGCAACCATAGACATACATACACCTAGACTAAACATTGCCCCATAAACATACAAAAAACCCTAGACAATACAAAACGCATGCATCCCCCATGTCACACCCTGACCTAACTAAAATAATAAAGAAAACAAAGATAACTAAGGCCAGGGCGTGACACTTCATTTGAGGAAGACGACCGATTAAATATTTTATTAATCAAGTGTTATGTTAAAAATAAAAAAAATCACATTACTTATTTAGCAGTGACAGAATGTATTTGAAAGTTCACGCACCGTAAAACTTTCATATGACGTTATAAAATTATTTATCGATAGAAGTAGAGAAAAGGGTGCTGTGTGCGTTGATAAGAACACAAAAGCACATTACCGATACTTAATAAAAGAAAGACAGCACTTCTTATTTCAGCATTTTCTCAATGAAGAGTTCGGCGTTCGACTAGCCACGCGCAGTTACAAGCCTGCTAGAGTTAGGTTAGCAGCAGGCGGACGAGCAATAGCCACAGTTGTAGTACGGATGAAGCCTGAGCTGGAATGTGAAGCGAACTGAAGCTAGCTAATTTCAGAAAAGCCTGGGTAAATCTAGCTTCAGAAACTATTCACACCCCTTCATTTTTCCCACATTTTGTTGTGTTACAGCCTGAATTTAAAATGGATTAAATTGAGATTTTTTTTGTCACTGGCCTACACACAATACCCCAAAATGTCAAAGTGAAAATGTTTAATTTTTATATTTACATATTAATAAAAAATGAAAAGCTGAAGAGTCAATAAGTATTTCAAATCAAATTGTATTGGTAACATACACATGTTTAGCAGATGTTATTGCGAGTGTAGCGAAATGCTTATTTAATAACCCCTTTTTTATGGCAAGCCTAAATAAGATTTTCTTAACAAGTCACATAATAAGTTGCATGGACTCACTCTGTTTGCAATAAAATTGTTTAACATGATTTTTGAATGACTCCTCATCTCTGTACCCCACACATACAATTACTTATACGGTCATTTAGTTGAGCAGTGAATTCCAGACACAGATTCAACCACAAATACCTGGGAGGTTTGCCAATGTCTCGCAAAGAACAGCACCTATTGGTAGATGGGTTCAAAAGAAAAGTTGACACTAAATATCCCTTTGAATATGATGAAGTTATTAATTACACTTTGGATGGTGTATCAATAAACCCAGTCACTACAGAGATACAGGCTGTCACGATCGTGTGGCGGATTGACGGACCAAAACGCAGCATTTGGAAAATAAGCCATCTTCTTTTATTTTAAAGACGACAAAAAATAAACACGAAACACTTAATACAAACTAACAAAACGATCGTGAAGCTAATAAACGTTGTGCACATACACAGGCTACAAACGTTCTGACATAAACAACTAAACATACATAGACAACGCTAGACACATGTACTCAACACAAACCCATATACTACACCCAACAACCCCTTTACCATAGAATCACCCAAAAACAACAAAACACAAACATTCCCCATGTCACACCCTGACCTAACTAAAATAATAAAGAAAACAAAGAATACTAAGGCCAGGGCGTGACACAGGCGTCCTTTCTACCTCAGTGGAAGGAAACCTCTCAAGGATTTCATCATGAGGACAATGGTGACTTTAAAACAGTTAGAGAGTTTAATGGCTGTGATAGGAGAAAACTGAGGATGGATCAACAACATTGTAGTTATCCACAATATTAACCTAATTGACAGAGTGAAAAGAAGGAAGCCTATACATAAAAAAAATATTCCAAAACATGCATCCTGTTTGCAACAAGGCACTAAAATAATACTGCAAAAACTGTGACAAAGCAATACATTTTATGTCCTGCATACAAAGCGTTATGTTTGGGGCAAATCCAACACATTACTGAGTACAACTCTCAACATTTTCAAGCATAGTGGTGGCTGCATCATCTTATGGTTATGCTTGTAATCGTTAAAAAAACGGAATGGAGCTAAGCACAGGCAAAATCCTAGAGGAAAACCTGCTTCAGTCTGCTTTACACCAGATACTGGGAAATGAATTTACCTTTCAGCAGGTCAACTTAAAATACAAAGCCAAATCTACACTGGAGTCGCTTACCAGGTTTTAACCTACATCTGCCTGAAAATCCATGGCAAGACTTGAAAATGGTTGTCTAGCAATGATCAACAACCAATTTGAGAGTTTGAAGAATTTAAAAAATAATAAATGTGCAAATACTGTACAATCCAAGTGTGCAAATCTCTTAGAGATTTACCCAGAAAGAATCAAAGCTGTAATCGCTGCTAAAGGTGATTTTAACATCTATTAACTCAGGGGTGTGAAAACTAATGTAAATGAGATTTCTGTATTTCATTCACAATAAATGTGCATATTTCTCAACAACAACAAAAATTTCCTTAGTCATTACGGGGTATTGTGTGTAGATGGGTGAGAAAAAATATTTTATCAATTTGGAATTCAGGCTGTAACACAACAAATGTGGAATAAGTCAAGGGGAATCATTTTTGAAGGCACTGTAGTATACCCCTTCGGATCAATAATTTAGCCAACTAACTTTGATACATAGCCAGAAATAATTGTGGATTTTCCGGTTCATTAAGAAAGCAAAACTTAGATATGTGTTTTTGGTTGTTGAGTCAATTAGAGAATGCCCATTTCAAGCTTATCTTTCTAAAAAATGTTAAGTTATATCACAATATTTAGGCTAGTTAGCTGGCTAACTCCTTGATCCTGCTTTGTAGTATACCGCTCAGGTCACAGTAGTTATAGTATCAACAGACAAATCAGCGATTGTTTATCTTTAGCCTGTGTCCCCATGCTACTCACGACTACTGGGCTTCTCATGCTGCTCACGTCCACTCTGACCCCTGCTACCAATCACAATGGACTATTAATATGTCCTAAGTCATCTATAGATTTGTCTATAAACTTTACCCAATACCTGGAAAAGACAAAATAAGTTCTGACTCCGGGTAAATGGAGGACTAGTCTAGCAGGCTGATAGTCTACACAGTATCTCAGGTCAGGGGGATAAGGGGAGGTCTTGAAACCCCCCCAATCACAGTTCCACTTTTAGTTCCTCTGTAAAACCCATTCACCTCTCAGTCACTCAGGCGGTGAGGAATGCACACTCCACTCCAGCTTCACTGGTAAGTGAGATGCTTGGTAAATGTTAATACAGTCATTATTAGGCATACAACTTGATTGTGAGCTTAGAGATGTATGAGCTTGGAAGACCGTTCGTTACAACTGGGCACTGAAGAAAATAAGGAATGTGCATGGTGAGGATGATTTTATTTAAACAGAAACCTGAAAGACCAGCCTTGCTTGGAACTATAATATTTACTTCAGTGGAAAGGAAGGGCGGTTTCATAACAAAGAACCCGCTATGAAAGAGGAACACTCGATTCAGGAACAAACTGGTATCTGTCATCATACTGTCATCATGGCACTCAGTCATACTGACTTTTGACACAACTTTTAGGACGATAGAAGATCAAGCTATACTTATTAAATAGTAAAAATATGAATAAAATATCTGAAATATTTCACTAAATATAAAAGTGGACAGAAGAAGAGTCTGAGACTTCTGTGACAGTCACAATGGTTTAACAGCTACACCATTAATATGGACACTGTTAAATTAATGAACAAGTTGATGGAGCAACAGACACCATTGCGCCACGGACACAGTTTAACGAGCCAGTTGACACATTCTAATTGTGTCGCTGCTGATTGAATCGCCAGGGCGAAAATAGGATAGGATGACCTTTAATGTTCAATAATTTATTTTATTGATTGATTATTATGTCTACAAAATGGTAAATGGTTATTTTGTCTAAAAAAACGATCATTTTCGCAAGACTTTGGCTCAGTGAAGTGGACACAATGTTTTCAGTTTGGGTCTATTAACTTTAATGGTACAGTGCTTCAATGGCCTAGAGTCCTGTGTAAAACTTCCACCTGTCAGATATTTTGGGTTCAAAGTTGACATAAGGTACTATACAATTGAGAAATATCTATATGACCTGGCAGCACCTCTTGCACTATAATATTTATCTCTCTGACCCTCTGGACCCTTTCAGCAAACACAATTTGAACACAGAAAAAATGATGTCATTCCTAATCTGGAGCAATGAACAGAGAAAGATACACAATCCCACTGCCTCACATTCGCCCTCACATTCGTCAAGGTCATACGGTGCGTTAGTCATGAGTGAGAGAGTTTGTCACAGTTTATCAGTTCGTTATCAGAACACCATGTGACTTGGCTCTTATGACACCATTCTCATATTCCATTCCATTAATTCAGGCACAAACCAGTTTTTTAAAAACTAAACCCAGTTCTAGAATACATTAGCTCATTCTGGTCATTTAACATTACATTCCCCCTATATCTTTCCTAACCCTACCACCCCTCCCACCCTTCCCCTGATTGGAGTAAACTAACGTTTATCTTCGAGCACATATACAGTACACTCTGATCTTAATTCCAACCCTTAGATGTCCACATACTAACCCATCTTTCCAAGTACACTACCATTTTACTATTTCCTTTTGCAATACATCCTTTTATGTGAATTCTTACGAGGGTCGCGAACCTCTCTATTTGTGCCAATTCTACCAAGATTTCCCTAAAAATGTATATTTTACCTAAGAGTATAATTATATTTCCCATTAATTGATCAAGGTTTTTCAGATCTCCTAACAGTGCTGTTTGTAAGTCCATCTGAACACAGACGTTATGACTTCACAACCACTCCTGGACCTGACTCCAAAATGCCATGCGTTGTCCTGTGGAGCTTGCAATGGCTTGCGTTGTCCTGTGGAGCTTGCAATGCCATGTGTTGTCCTGTAGAGCTTGCAATGCCATGCGTTGTCCTGTAGAGCTTGCAATGTCATGCGTTGTCCTGTGGAGCTTGCAATGCCATGCGTTGTCCTGTGGAGCTTGCAATGCTATGCATTGTGGGTTCAATTCACATGAGGGGACACAAACAAAAATGTTTGCAGTCACTCTGGAAAAGTGTCTACTAAATTGTAAAAGTGAACCACTGAAGGACAGTACCAAAAAATATTATCTGTTTCCTTGTGGCAGTCTGCACAGGGCTTACTGTTCAACGCCCCATATATTTGTGGTGAGAATTGTATATAATAGTTTAAATTGAAAAGAACGAATTGATGCATCAATTGTTGATTAGTATATCATTTCATAAACCCAATGCTACAGTATTGGGACATCAAAAATCTGTTCCCAGTTATCTTAGTTCCCAAACCTCTCAAACTTAAGATAAACTGAAACGTTTAATGATTTACACTAGTCATTTTAATCCATGCATGGTTTTTCATTGGAGGCAGGAAAACCAATACACTCCTTCCTACATTCCTTCCTCTGCCTCTTCCATTTTTGTGGCTGAACTGCAATGAGTTGGTTATACTTATGTATTAAGCATACCTCTCTATAGAAATTTGTTAATTACTTGTGTTACTATAATTGTAGTCTTTATTTACAATTCATAAACAATATACCTGACTTATACTTTTTTTTAGCCATATAATTTGCTGTAATATTTGTTTAGCCTCTTCTGGAGGATGGCATTGGACTTGTAACCAAATCTATGTGGCTTCGTTTTCAAGGGAGGATACTTTAAAACAAGGTTCCATTGTCAATTCATCAGAAATGATTGGTTTTAAGCTGTATAACAACAAAAAATCCCCCTTTTGAACATTGGATGTGCCTCTCTTAGTAGCCTGCTGGAAAACCAGTTTGGATTTCGATATCATTTTGGTATAATGAAGGCTTTAAGAGAGAGGTTTAATGCCTTAATAGTTCATTTTTTTAACCCTCCAAACTCATGTTCATTATATAAATATGCCCATTCAACTTGATCTGGTTTGCCATTCCAAATAAAATGCAATATTTTTCTCGCATGACTTGAAAAGGGATTCTTCTGGAGTCGGTAGAAAGGTTTCTCAAACTCGGTCCTTCGGACCCCAAGGGTTGGATGTTTTGTTTTTTGCCCGAGCACTGCACAGCTGGTTCAAAAAACCATCAAGCTTTGATCATTTGAATCTGCTTTGTAGTGTTAGGGGTCCCGAGGACAGAATTTGTGAAATGCTGAGGTAGAGCGCAGTGGTCTAAGGCACTGCATCTCAGTGCCTTAGAACAAATTCTTATGTACAATGACAGCCTACCCCAGCCAACGCTGGGCCAATTGTGCGCCGCCCTATGGGACTCCTAATCACGGCCGGATGTGATACAGCCTGGAATCAAACCAGGGACTGTAGTGACACCTTTAGCACTGAGATGCAGTGCCTTAGACAACTGCGCCACTCGGGAGCCCAATATAATGCCCTATGTTTGCAAAAAATGTTTTAATATATTACCAGTTGGGAAAAAACATTTTGCATAATGCAATATATTCTACAAGGGTGAATGATACAGCAGCACCGTGCTATCACTAGAGATGAGAACTTTGTGACTAACTTAGTGATTCAATTAGTGACTTAGTGACTCACTACTTGATCAAAAGGCCCACCAACCTCAGAATGTATTGATTAAATGCCAAGACACATGTTGCGTCCAGGGCCAGGCTGCCCACCACTGTGCCCGGTGTTCAGATCAGGGTATGTCTTCCGCTGCAGTACGCCGTAATCAGAGAAAAAGATCTGAAAAAGCCAGCAGCACAGCCATCAGCACCTGCCACGTGCCAGAACGAGACATAGCTGAAATATTCATACTGCTCTTGTCAAGGCTCATATGTGAAGCCCCACTGAACCTTTTGGGGGCCACTGAGACCTGGCGTTGCTGCCGGAGAGAGAGGAGGGGAGCTGCGGTGCTTGATTATGCTACAGGCAGTCTAAAGTAACATTCCAATTCTCCACTAAAGTGCAGGTTCACATTCCCTAGAAGATTTAAAAAGCATTGGGTATATGATAGACAAGACTCTATGTACGGTACATCAATGCCAGGTCGCAGTTGTAAATGAGAACTTGTTCTCAACTGGCCTACCTGGTTAAATAAAGGTGAAATAAAATGTAAAAAATGCAAACCTTTAATTAATCACTGAGAGGGTGAACGAGTACACACTTCAAGGAGGGGGGGGGGGTGGAATTTAACCCATGGCTGTAGGATAGGATTAGGTGTGCGTGCGTGCGTGTGCGTGTGCGCGTGCTTAGAGAAAGTGAATAGTGCGTATAGTGGGTCTGAGACTGATTCAAGCTGAGGCTGCTGGCTGGGCTTGTTCAGCTTGTTCAGCACACCTCTCCCTGACTGAGCACACGTGATGTCACCACTGGCTCTCAGCCTCTCTCTGGGGAGACAGAGTGCTGCCAAGGAAACCTCATTCACCTCCATCACAACTTGAAAAGTGTCCTCTGCTGTAGCAGTACTTTTGATCTGCTGCGAGGGGAATCTTTAAGGTGGCAAAGGAAACAAGTTATCTGCAAGTAATGACACACTCACCTCAGGAGTATATATATATACATACACAGCACCAGTCAAAAGTTTGAACACATCTACTTATTCAAGGGGTTCTCTTTATTGTTACTCTTTTCTACATTGTAGAATAATAGTGAAGACATCAAAACTATGAAATAACACATATGGAATCATGTAGTAACCAAAAATATATAAAAACAAATCAAAATATATTCCAAAATGTTGATTCTTCAAAGTAGCTAACCGTTGCCTTGATGACAGCTTTGCACAATCTTGGCATTATCTCAACCAGCTTGCATCAACTGGAATGCATTTCAATTAACAGGTGGGCCTTGTTAAAAGTTAATTTGTGGAATTTCTTTCCCACTTAATACATTTGAGCTACAAGGTAGGAGTGGTATACAGAAGATAGCCCTATTTGGTAAAAGACCAAGTTCATATCATGGCAAGAACAGCTCAAATAAGCAAAGAGAAATGACAGTCCATCATTACTTTAAGACGCGAAGTTCAGTCAATCCGGAACATTTCAAGAACTTTTAAAGTTTCTTCAAGTGCAGTCGCAAAAACCATCAAGCGCTATGATGAAACTGGCTCTTATGAGGACCGCCACAGGAAAGAACCAGAGTTCCCTCTGCTGCAGAGGATAAGTTCATTAGAGTTACCAGCCTTAGAAATTGCAGCCCAAATAAATGCTTCACAGAGTTCAAGTAACAGACACATCTCAACATTAACTGTTCAGAGGAGACTGCATGACTCAGGCCTTCATAGTCGAATTGCTGCAAAGAAACCACAACTACAAGACACCAATAAGAAGAAGAGACTTGATTGGGCCAAGAAACACGAGCAATGGACATTAGATCGGTGGAAATCTGTCCTTTGATCTGATGAGTTCAAATTTGAGATTTTTGGTTCCAATCGCCGTGTCTTTGTGAGACACAGAGTAGGTGAACGGATGATGTCTGAATGTGTGGTTCCCACCGTGAAACATGGAGGAGGTGTGATGGTGTGGGGGTGCTTTGCTGGTGACACTGTCTGTGATTTATTCAGAATTCAAGATGCACTTAACCAGCATAGCTACCACAGCATTCTGCAGCAATACGCCATCCCGTCTGGTTTGAGCTTAGTGAGACTATCATTTGTTTTTCAACAGGACAATGACCCAAAACACACCTCCAGGCTGTGTAAGGGCTATTTGACCAAGAAGGAGAGTGATGGAGTGCTGCATCAGATGGCTTGGCCTCCACAATCACCCGACCTCAACCCAATTGAGATGGTTTGAGATGAGTTGGACCACAGAGTGAAGGAAAAGCAGCCAACAAGTGTTCAGCATATGTGGGAACTCCTTCAAGACTGTTAATAAAAACATTCCTCATGAAGCTGGTTGAGAGAATACGAGTGTGCAAAGCTGTCATCAAGGCAAAGGGTGGCTACTTTGAAGAATCTAAAATCTAGAATATATTTTCACTTGTTTAACACCTTTTTGGTTACTACATGATTCCATATGTGTTATTTCATAGTTTTAGTCTTCACTATTATTCTACAGTTTAGTAACTAGTAAAAATAAAGAAAAACCATTGAATGAGTAGTGTGTCCAAACTTTTGACTGGTACTGAATATGGTTCTTAATTTCAAACCACATTCAAACCTTTGAAAGGATTTAAAAACTAAGTTCAACTAAGAAAATCTAAATATACATGTTCTCAATGATGATTGTGTGGCAGGTTTGTTTTGTTTTGCTGTGAGCATCCTGGCAGGTGTCTTCACTGACATTTTCAACATGTCCCTGAATGAGTCTGTAATACCAACATGTTTCAAGCAGACCATCATAGTCCCTGTGCCCAAGAAAATGAAGGCAACCTGCCTAAATGACTACAGACCCGTAGCACTCACGTCCGTAGCCATGAAGTGATTTGAAAGGCTGGGAATGGCTCACATCAACACCATTATCCCAGAAACCCTAAACCCACTCCAATTTGCATACCGCCCAAACAGATCCACAGATGATGCAATCTCTATTGCAGTCCACACTACCCTCTCCCATCTGGACAAAAGGAACACCTACGTGAGAATGCTATTCATTGACTACAGCTCAGCGTTCAACACCATAGTGCCCACAAAGCTCCTCACTAAGCGAAGGATCCTGGGACTAAACACCTCCCTCTGCAACTGGATCCTGGACTTCTTGACAGGCCGCCCCCAGGTGGTGAGGGTAGGTAGCAACACATCTGCCACGCTGATCCTCAACACTGGAGCCCCACGGGGGTGCGTGCTCAGTCCCCTCCTGTACTTCCTGTTCACCCACGACTGCATGGCCAGGCATGACACCAACACCATCATTAAGTTTGCAGACGACACAACAGTGGTAGGCCTGATCACTGATAACGACGAGACAGCCTATAGGGAGGAGGTCAGAGACCTGGCCGGGTGGTGCCAGTATAACAACCTATCCCTCAACGTAACCGAGACTAAGGAGATGATTGTGGACTACAAGAAAAGAAGGACCGAGCATGCCCCCATTCTCATCGACGGGGCTGTAGTGGAGCAGGTAGAGAGCTTCAAGTTCCTTGGTGTCCACATCACCAACAAACTAGAATGGTCCAAACACACCAAGACAGTCGTGAAGAGGGCACGACAAAGCCTATTCCCCCTCAGGAAACTAAAAAGATTTGGCATGGGTCCTGAGATCCTCAAAAGGTTCTACAGGTGCAACATCGAGAGCATCCTGACTGGTTACATCACTGCCTGGTACGGCAATTGCTCGGCCTCCGACCGCAAGGCACTACAGGGGTTACATCACTGGGGCTAAGCTGCCTGCCATCCAGGACCTCTACACCAGGCAGGGTGTCAGTGGAAGGCCTTATAAATTGTCAAAGACCACAGCCACCCCAGTCATAGACTGTTCTCTCTACTATTGCATGGCAAGCGGTACCGGAGTGCCAAGTCTAGGACAAAAAGGCTTCTCAACAGTTTTGACCCCCAAGCCATAAGACTCCTGAACAGGTAATCAAATCGCTACCTGGACTATTTGCATTGGGTGACCCACCACCCGCCAACCCCTCTTTTACGCTACTGCTACTCTCTGTTTATCATATATGCATAGTCACTTTAGCCATATCTACATGTACATACTACCTCAATCAACCCGAGTAACCGGTGCCGGTATATAGCCTCGCTGCTGTTATAGCCTCGCTACTATATGTAGCTACTGTTATTTTTCACTGTCTTTTTACTGCAGTTTATATTTCTTTACTTACCTATTGTTCACCTAATACCTTTTTTGCACTGTTGGTAAGTAAGCATTTCACTGTAAGGTCTACTACACCTGTTGTATTCGGCGCATGTGACAAATAAACTTTGATTTGATTTGACGATGAGTTTGGGTCTTCTGTCTTGTAAATGTCAAGTGTGTCCCGCCCTACCAAATTAAGGACATTATGCATACACACAAAAGGGTAAGGAACCAGGTGAAATCTGATGCAGGCGGACATTGTTTGTCAGCGATAAACAGAGAATGCTGAGCAGACTGCCAAGCAACAGGTCCTCCATTTCAAAGCCTCTGTAAAGAGCATGACCAAATCAAACACATTGGCTGAGTCTGGAATAACATCCGGTTTTAATACACTATAGGCTCTCACTCAGCCAGAAATGTGACATCTCCCTACGTTGGTAACAGCCAGCGTGACAATGACTATGTCTCCATAGAACCACTGTTCTGTTTTGCCACGATCCCTTGATTCATCCCACCCAGACACCAACCACCACTGTTCTGTTTTGCCACGATCCCTTGATTCATCCCACCCAGACACCAACCACCACTGTTCTGTTTTGCCACGATCCCTTGATTCATCCCACCCAGACACCAACCACCACTGTTCTGTTTTGCCATGATCCCTTGATTCATCCCACCCAGACACCAACCACCACTGTTCTGTTTTGCCACGATCCCTTGATTCATCCCACCCAGACACCAACCACCACTGTTCTGTTTTGCCATGATCCCTTGATTCATCCCACCCAGACACCAACCACCACTGTTCTGTTTTGCCATGATCCCTTGATTCATCCCACCCAGACACCAACCACCACTGTTCTGTTTTGCCATGATCCCTTGATTCATCCCACCCAGACACCAACCACCACTGTTCTGTTTTGCCATGATCCCTTGATTCATCCCACCCAGACACCATACACCATTGTTTTGACAAATTTGATCTGTGTGTTGACTAGCCCCCTGGGCTTGGTTGTTAGGTTAGCCCTCTGGTCTTACATACAAAGGACAGGCAGATCTCTTCTAAAGTAGGGCTTTGGCTCAACTCTATTGTGCCATTACTGTCACTGAATCAGTGGGCGGGAGGAGCCAGGTTACAGAACACAGGCTAATTAGCATGAGACTCATGTGGCTACAGTTTGTGATCCCTTAATCTGATCTAATCACTGTAGAGTACAGTAGACTAGTATAAGGTCTTAGCAACCATGCAGGGATCTATCTGAAGGTATGCCTTCCTCCCTGATGATGATGTCTGTAGGGGATAGCGGCTCTCAGGGACAGGATCTCCTAGCATCTCATGAGGCCTCATCAGGAGAGGAACAACAATGTACTCATAGGAGAGTGGGGCTCAGGCAGAATATCGGTAGGCCTAGCGGCTCTAGCCTATATCTAGTCTGTATACAAGACTAATCACCATCGGTAGGCAGTATACAGTAGGCAGTATACAGTAGGCTAGTCCCGATTTGTGGCGATACTGTAACACATTTACATTGAAAACATTTTTTTTACGACCCTTGTCTGTCACGAATGTTGAATCAAAATAGACTTGAACTTACTCTGCTGATTGTCTGTCTGGTTGGTCCTTCAGCTGGTCTAAAATTGAGACAAAATATCCACAGTATTGTTAAACCAACTTCAAAACGTTGGTCTCCGTGTGTGAAAATCAAGATAATTGCTCATGACCTAAGCACAGAAGTACTTGCACGCAATGCATGCATGCATACTTACCGATGTCATGCAGGCGTTTACATGGTTTTGCGCATGTCCCAGGTGATATAACTTTAAACGTCAGTAACGTTACCAGCGCTCTAAAAAGTGGGTAAATAATACTTCCCTGTGCATATTTTGTCTAAAATCTGACCAGCTGAAGGACCTACCGCACATACAACCCCGTATAGTAAGTTCAAATGTATTTTTATTCAACAATCTTTTATTCAACAATCTGGCTTGTAAGTAAGCTTTCCACGTTTTTGCAGTGCTTTGTTTGATAGTATACCAATAATTGCTATAATAGTCTGATTTATAAGGCAAACAATAGGCCTGCTATCAAATCACTAGCAGTATGTCCTATGACTTAATCAAAGTCTAAAGTAAAATGATTAAATTAAATTATACTTTCCAGCAGATACAGAAGAAGTTGGAGAAATATAGGCCTGTTTTAGACATCTATTCATTACACAACTACTTGCCGCCCCGCCTGGTTGTACGTACTTTTCCGCAGGCTGGCCTAGACGTTGCTACGTCACCGGCAGGGTGGCACTTGCCAGTGTCTTTTTGAACGCGCTAGAGCAACCCAGACACTATTCATTCAACTTGTCTGTGCTTCAGTCACGTTGGAGAGCGAGAGGGACAGAGCGAGAGGGACCTGACAGAAAACCTGAACCGTGCCAACTGCATCGTATTCGCTGTACCCACACAGACAACTCTGAATTTACATTAAATATGTCTATCACCATCTGCTGTCAAAAGCCCCAGGTAAGCTTTTATTTTTACAAAATATAGCTAGCGGATTGTCATTGTAGGCTACATCGTGTACTGTACGTAGACTACTGGAGGAAATGGTTGCAAACGACGTGGTCATGGCTAACAGGGATCCAGCTTTTGTAAAATGAACGTCAGATTTGACTTTTTATAGCAGGTTAGGATTTACGCAGCAGGTTGGGCGAATTAACCTAGCAAGTTAGGATAATTGGGTTAAGTTTTGGAAAAAGGTTAGTTTATATGCAAACATTTTAACTTGACCAAACGAGGTGGTTTGCTTGGTTTTATACACTGACCTCTGTGAGGTCGTTGTTCTAGAGCTAGAATAAAGTCTTTACTGAACTGTCGATGTTTTAACTTGAATCGGCGATGGTTGTTACATTGTTGTTACATTGCATCTTCCCGCCTTATAGCGGGAGAACGCGGAACGGATGGACACGAGCGTGTCGTTGGTAACACAGCGGTTAGTGCAATGACAATTTATCAGAAACAAATCAGTTGATATTATGCTGCATCGCATACCAATTGTTGGTAGGTTTTTGTAAGAAAAACAATCTGTACATATTGATTTGTGAATTCGCTTGTCCGGACATGTTCTCACTGGCTGGCAAAAGAGGGGGGGGGGCAGGCAGTCCTACCACAAAAGAGCTAACGTTAACTAGTGTCGTTCCGTTTTCCTCTTTTGTAATACACAGTAATCGCCTCGTGTTCATTTTTTTGTGTGTGCGTAGTTAGTAGTGTAAAGTCAAGCTGGTGAGATTTTGGCTCCACTGACCTACATTCGGATAGTAGGGGACCGGTAGGTAGACAAAGACAAAGGCTAGTCATAATGCCGGGGGCTGTGGTCTGCTCTCTCTCTCTCTATGGCGGGCACAATATGATGCAAGCATGCGCCAATGTACGTTCTGCGCGCCCCCAGACTAGGCTCAGCGACAGACAGGTTGAGCCAGCCAATAGAACTGCTTCAGAATGGGCCTATCATCTCAGAGGGGCGGTTGTTACGCTCTCTGGGACTGCCCACCGACTGTGTTGGCAGCAACGTGGAAACACATGGGTACAATTTGTCCTTTTCCCCTTTCGAGATTGATACATTGTACCACTATTTTATTCCGTGTTACTCTTGGCATTATTTAAAGGAAAGTTTCACCCATTTTGAATGGTATATTGTTTTTGTGCATCTCTGAGTTCTATCGATTCCCTGGGTCATTTCATGTTTTCTTGTGTATCTGAGTTATTGTGGTTCAAGCAAGCCGAAATCCGGCCGGTATGACGTAGCACTGTGATAAAGTCGCTCTCACTACACTGGAAGTTAATATGAAAACGACTTTTATATCGCAGAAACGTTTAAAAATCATGTCAGATTTAAATACTGGCTGATGTCATAACTCCAGGAGAATGTCTCCTCTCGAATGAGCCACCGAGAAATGTGTAATTTAACGGAGGGTCTAGCACATTTGTCCTATTTGTCTGCCTCTAGGCCAGGGTGCATTGCATGGTGCATTTGCCAGAGATATTATAGAAAGGAGATAGAAATCCAATGAATGAAGGAACGTATAACGCAGCACCCAGCAGAGTGTCGACCAAATGTGTTCACGATGTCATGCTTCTTCACACGGTTGCTAAGCTAACAGTCACGCAATCCCTTCTCAAAGTTGTTGTATATGTGGAGAAAATTGCCTATTTTCCTCTAAAGTACGTAATGTCACAATTCCAAACGCTATACGATATTACAGATAGTAAGTTAATTATCTTGCGTCATAGAAATGTGATGTACTTCTTGTTGACGAAATTCCTACAAATGTTGGGGTTTTGGAGAGCGCTCCTTGTCCCATAATCGCCCAGAATGCACCGCGTGGCCCATTGACGTAGAATGGACACCGTTTCCCATCTCCTCAAAAGTATGTCTGAGGTTGGGAATGTTAGACTCCACCCTGAGGTACATCGATCTACAGGTTGAACATAGTGAGATTGTAGATTCCTAGATTGATAGCGTGGTTTTAGGCGATTTTACAGCTAACTACCTACTTGACATGCTACTATTGTTTTTGTTATTATTGTGTGTAGCTATGTTTGCTAGCTAGCCAGACTAAAGAGAGCATTGCATTGTAGATTTTGTATTCGACTTGAGCTGCAACAGATTTCCACAACGATTTTCCATGTTGTTACCAACCTTATTATAATGCCAAAATGAAACATTTGTTCACAAAAAAATATTGTTCTCACATATTAGTGTTATGTAACACTGTAAATTAAAGGAATGAGTTGTTTTGTGTGGAATTTTCCTTTAATGCCACAGACTGAAAATAAATTTGTGCGTTTACCTATCCATTTTTTGATTTGTTGTATTTTGGTCCATTAATGAGTATTTCCAAAAAGCAAATATAAAAATGTCAAACTTGATGAAAATGTATATTTTGTTTAGTGTATCATACTACTGCCATTTTAACCACTTTAAAATGAACATACATCGATAATTTCAAAGCTCATTACATAAAATTACACATTTAAAAGCCGATTTTATAGTGTTACAAAAGTGGACTATATTTAGTAACTTACTTTAAAGATGGTGATTGGGTCTAAATGGACATTATTCTACATTCAGTGTAGTTGTCTTTAACTGCCATTTCTTAGATATGTTCTCCAGACTTGCTCAGAGGGAATTGTTGATGTGTTGAATAAAAAAACAAAAATGCATTTTACGTACATGTATTTTACAGATAGAAAGAAGAAAAAAGTATTTATCTGCAATCTGCTGTGGACAAGTCCGGTCTTGGAGTATCTTAACAAAATTAAACCAAAATATTTAGACTGACTTCATCCAGTGTCCAGAAAAATGGATTTACGTGATATGCAAATATGTGCATATTTAATGATATCACCTAATTTGCATATTTTTTTATAAAAAACTGTATATCAAAATCATTGTTATACAAAAAAGTTGTGTTTTTGTGTCTACATTCAACTGGTAAAACGTTATTGTGATATAATTTTCAGGGCCATTTTTTTCCCTATGAGGGTGTGTTGCCTGGCGTTAAAGATACTCCAGTCTCTCTAGCACCTCACATCGTAATAGGTGGTCTAAGTATCTTCATGATATCCAATGCTCTGGTTTCTGTGAAAATAAAACCTTGATGATTATGATTTTTACACCCCGGCTTAGCTTGCTGTATTTGTAATTTATATAATGGGTGGAAATACTACAATGTGAAAACGTGGGCGTGGCAATCTGCCATACTAGCCTACTGCTCGGGATGTCATTATGTTCCACTGTGGCCTGGCTTTAGCATTCTGGGGACTTCTAATTGTTGTCTGTTTTCTGCACCATTGTGATTAAACAGTCAAATGGAAACCGAGAGAGAAAAAACGTTTAGAAAAATAGTAACCCCCTGTGGTAGTATCTTTTTCTTTCTCCCCTGCCTGTTTCTCTACCTGTCTGTCTGTCTGTACCTCAATCTTACTGTCGCTTCATTTCTCATCTCCCAGTCGGTCTTGCTTTTCAACACCCTCCTTGTCGTCCCAAAGATTCGGCCTGGTGTGATCAAGTCGTCCCCTTGACTGCTCTGATTTCCCAAAACGATCAGTCTAGTTCATGTGAAAGTGCTTACCAGTATCTACTCGTATTAATGTATATTTCCTCTAGTCTTTACACTCTCCTTACTACAGTCTGCAGTTAGTGTACTGTACTCTAGCAGGCGCATGGAGGTTGAGTTTATCGTTCCGCCTCCGTGCCCCACCAACACTAATGTATAGAGCCAGCTGGCCAGAAGATTGATCTGTATTCTACTCCTGGCCACCTGATCTTAAAGGTTAAAACAGATGTCTGAAGGGAAGGAACAGGGTTAGCTAATATTGCTTATCATTCACACATAATCAACCCCTGAAATGTAGCCAGACTAACAGGGTTGGCATGCTGAATGTTTGTGGTCTATAACTCATTGTGCTTTATGAAGACTTTATACAGTACCAGTCAAAAGTTTGGACACACCTACACATTCAAGGGGTTTTCTTTCTTTATACTATTTTCTACATTTTAGAATAATAGTGAAGAAATCAAAACTATGAAATTACACATATGGAATCATGTGGTAACCAAAAAAGTGTTAAACAAATTAAATCTATTTTACATTTGAGATTCTTCAATGTAGCCACCCTTTGCCTTGACAGATTTGCACACTCTTGGCATTCTCTCAACCAGCTTCACCTGGAATGTTTTTCCAAAAGTATTGGAAGGAGCTCCCACATATGCTGAGCACTTGTTGGCTGCTTTTCCTTCACTCTGCGGTTCAACTCATCACACACCATCTCAATTGGGTTGAGGGCAGGTGATTGTGGAGGCCAGGTCATCTGATGCAGCACTCCATCACTCTCCTTCTTGGTCAAATAGCTCTTACATAACCTGGAGGTGTGTTGGGTCATTGTCCTGTGGAAAAACAAATTATACTCCCACTAAGAGCAATCCAGATGGGTTGGCTTATTGCTGCAGAATGCTGTGGTAGCCATGCTGGTTAAGTGTGCCTTGCATTCTAAATAAATCACAGTGTCACCAGCAAACCACCATCACCCCTCCTCCTCCATACTTCACGGTGGGAACCACATACGCTGAGATCATCCGTTCACCTACTCTGCGTCTCACAAAGACACTGCGGTTGGAACACAAAATCTCAGATTTGGACTCATCAGACCAAAGGACAGATGTCCACCGGTCTAATGTCCATTGCTCGTGTTTCTTGGCCCAAGCAAGTCTCTTCAAGTTATTGATGTCCTTTAGTAGTGGTTTCTTTGCAGCAATTCGACCATGAAGGCCTGATTCATGCAGTCTCCTCTGAACAGTTGATGTTGAGATGTGTCGGTTATTTCAACTCTGTGAAGCATTTATTTGGGTAGCAATTTCTGAGGCTGGTAACTCTAATGAACTTATCCTCTGCAGCAGAGGGAACTCTGGGTCTTTCTTTCCTGTGGCAGTCCTCATGAGAGCCAGTTTCATCATAGCACTTGATCGTTTTTGCGACTGCACTTGAAGAAACTTTAAAAGTTCTTAAAATGTTACTGATTGACTGAACTTCGTGATGGACTGTCATTTCTCTTGCTTATTTGAGCTGTTCTTGCCATAATGTGAACTTGGTCTCTTACCAAATAGGTCTAGGGCTATCTCCTGTATACCACCCCCTCCTTGTTACAACACAACTGACTGGCTCAAACACATTAAGAAGGAAAGAAATTCCACAAATTAACTTTTAACAAGGCCCACCTGTTCATTCCAGGTGACTACCTCATAAAGCTGGTTGAGAGAATGCCAAGTGTGTGCAAAGCTGTCATCGAGGCAAAAGGTGGCTACTTTGAAGAATCTTACATATAAAATGTATTTTGATTTGTTTAACACTTTTGGGTTACTACGTGATTCCATATCTTTTATTTCATAGTTTTGATGTCTTCACTATTAATCATACAATGTATAAAATAGTAAAAATAAAGAAAAACCCTTGAATTAGTTGGTGTGTCTATATGTCCACCCCCCCCCCCCCCCCCCCCCCCCCCCGTTCAGAATGATTATTGGGATCCGGGGAGTGATGGTTTAATTAGGACTGAAAACCCTGTGTCCCTGTGATTGTGGAAGGAGCAGAGAGCGAGGTGGGGAAGAAAGGTATATGGTGAGAAAGAGGAGAGTGATTTAGGAGAATGAGGCAGGCAGTGGGTAGGGAGGAGTCAGAGGGCGGGGGAGTGAATGGAGAGAAGAGAGTAGGAGAGAATAAAGGGGAGGGGACAGGAAAGGAGCAGAGAGGCTGTGGTGCATTCGGGAGTCTCCTGGCAGATGTTGCACAACTGTTAGTGGGCCGACCAACCCACATCTGTACAGACGGGGGGCTGTGCCCTCACTGACCTACAACACACAGTACATACTGTAAACTGGTGTACAAACAGACCCTTGATTCAACTATTGCTAACATGCTCAGACACGGACATACACACATACAGTTACACACACATTCCATTTTATAACCATTCTGGCTCACTCTTGTCACTTCATTCTGCATGCAAGCTATGGCACATCCACCATCCTAACACACACACACACACACACTGAGAGTGGGTGGGAGACACACCAGGTTAAAAAAACATATCAGATGTTCTGGACCGTGCCTCAGTCTGGTGTAAGTCATGTGACATGCTGTTCTTTTCCACAGCAATGCAATGCACCAGATGTAGGCTGTGCCTCAGTCTGGTGTAAGTCATGTGACATGCTGTTCTTTTCCACAGCAATGCAATGCATTTTTCATAGTTTATTTTCTTCCTCGTCCTGTACTCCTGACATGCAAGCACCCCTCCAACATCAACATATGTGAAAATTGCACGTATCTACAAAACAGTTGTTCAAAAAAAAAAAAAAAAAAAAAAAAACTATATATAAAGGAAGATGAGTGTTTCCAATGACATCATCGACCAATTAGTAGGCAATACCTACTCAGATTTGGTTGAAGTCACATGATGCACACCGATGATGTCATTGGAAATCCTCATCTTCTCTCTTTTACCACAGAATAGAACCATTTTCACCTACAGTGCATTCTGAAAGTATTTAAACCCCTTGACTTTTTCCAAATTTTGTTATGTTACAGCCTTATTTTTAAATTGATTTAAATTGTTGATGAGATAGACATAGGCTAGTGCTTTTGCTGTTCGTTACACATCTTGTTGGCTGACGAAAGGTAAATGTGGACAGTTCTCCTAACATCGTCAATGTGCACCTCGGAATTTGATAAGAAGGACGCGCATCGTTGAATCCCTGATGTGTCGGTCTTCCCTAGTAGCCTACTTCAGAGCTGCGATGCCCTTGAATTGAGATATCTGAGAGAGGCGTGAGTGAGAGGTGCTTCGGAGCAGGGCGACTGGCATCCGGGGGGAAGGGAATTATAATTATTATATTCAGCCCATAGGCACAACGGCCAATTTGACTGCAAGGCATGGATTTTTTTTAGGGGGCATTAAGGCCACACTAGGAGGCATCGACGGCCATGGCGGGAAATTCGAGGCCTGGCGACAAGGTTCAAGACACATTATATATTTTTTCAGTGTCAAGTAAGGCCACAGAGATGGTAGCCTATGATTAAAACAGTAAGCCATTTCAGCTAACATATCCAGGGAATGCATATTGACCTTTATGCTATATTATATATTTAGAAGTGAGAAATGCATTTTACAGTTGAAGTCGGAAGTTTACATACACTTAGGTTGGAGTCATTAAAACTCGTTTTTCAACCACTCCACAAATTTCTTGTTAACCTGTTTGGGCTGCAAGCCCGAAATCGGACGAAAATGACAACAGCTGCAGGGCGCGAAATTCAAAATCTATTTTTTAAAAATATTTAACTTTTACACATTAACAAGTCCAATACAGCATTTGAAAGATAAACATCTTGTCAATCCAGCCAACATGTCCGATTTTTTAAATGTTTTACAGAGAAAACACCACATATATTTATGATTATGAAGTATGAATTATGATTCAAGTAGCATGCACAAGCCAACCGAAATAAACTAAAACCAACCTAAAGAGCCCAGAAAAAACTACCTCAGATGACAGTCATATAACATGTTACACAATAAATCTATGTTTTGTTCATAAAAAGTGCATATTTTAGCTATAAATCAGTTTTACATTGATGCTACCCAAACATGCTAACACATAGCTAGAGTCTGAATCCAGACGGGAGTAGCCAGAGAAAATACATACACCAACGTCGGCTACTAATTACACCTCATAAAACATTTCAGAAAAACATATGGTGGATAACTAATGAAAGACAGATATCGTGTGAATAAAGCCAACATTTCCGATTTTTGAAGTGTTTTACAGCGAAAACACAATATATCGTTATATTAGCTAACAACATAAGCTAGCATAAGTCAGCACTAGCATTGGTCAAGCGCTAGCCTAGCACAGTTAGCCCACTTAGCACAGCACAGCTCAACAGATATATGAAAAAGCATCCCAAATTGGGTCTTATCTTTCTTGATATTCCATCAGAATGTTGTAACGGGGTCCAATGTCCAGTAGAGTCTTTAGTTGGGTTCCAGAACGAATTATTTCCCTCTTTGGTTAGCTAGCACAATAGCATTGCGGCGCTACACAGCGTTTCTTCAAAAAATTCTTCCGTCGTATCACATCTAAAGTCCAGAATAAATTGCAATAATATAATTAAAGTATATTGAAAAAACATACTTTAGGATGATTTTGTGACATGTATCAAATAATATCGTAGTCAGACATCATATTCACCGTTATCTACCTTGTTCCAGAAGCCGAGACCAAATTATACTTCGCGCCCGGAATTTTTTTTTAACTGCGCAGGTCTCACAAGAAGGTGTGTTATTCAGTCCATGGACGAGATATTCGACTCCTTTCAATTCTCACTTCTGCATTACAGCCTGACGAATGCGGGTGACGTGTCCCTATGGTCCCAAGTCAAAGGGCCTTTTATAGAGAAGGTCTTAAAGAGACACATCGCATTTTGGAAATCTCAATTCGGCTGGGAAAATGGCTGTAAAAATATTTCTGTTCGACTTAGAGAAACAATTCAAACCTTTTTAGAAACTATAGACTGTTATCTATCCAACAGTAGTAAATATATGCATATTGGAAAATAAAAAGTTTCTTAGGAGGCCGTTTGAAAATGTGCACACATTTTCCAGTTTTTTCAATATTCAGCTTGCAGCCCAAACAGGTTAACAAACTATAGTTTTGGCAAGTCGCTTAGGACATCTACTTTGTGCATGACACAAGTAATTTTTACACCAATTGTTTACAGACAGATTATTTCACTTATAATTCACTGTATCGCAATTCCAGTGGGTCAGAAGTTTACATACACTAAGTTGACTGCCTTTTAAACAACTTGGAAAATTCCAGAAAATGATGTCATGGCTTTAGAAGCTTCTGATGGGCTAATTGGCATACTTTAAGTCAATTGGAGGTGTACCTGTGGATGTATTTCAAGGCCTACCTCCAAACTCAGTGCCTCTTTGCTTGACATCATGGGAAAATCAAAATAAATCAGCCAAGACCTCAGAAAAAAATGGTAGACCTCCACAAGTCTGGTTCATCCTTGGGAGCAATTTCCAAACGCCTGAAGGTACCGCGTTCATCTGTACAAACAATAGTACGCAAGTATAAACACCATGGGACCACGCAGCCGTCATACTGCTCAGGAAGGAGACGCGTTCTGTCTCCTAGAGATGAACGTACTTTGGTGCGAAAAGTGCAAATCAATCCCAGAACAACAGCAAAGATACTTGTGAAGATTCTGTAGGAAACAAGTACAAAAGTATCTATATCCACAGTAAAACAAGTCCTATATCGACATAACCTTAAAGGCCGTTCAGCAAGGAAGAAGCCACTGCTCCAAAACCGCCATAAGAAAGCCAGACTACGGTTTGCAATATGGGGACAAAGATCATACTTTTTGGAGAAATGTCCTCTGGTCTGTTTGGCCATAATGACCATCGTTATGTTAGGAAAAGGGGGAGGCTTGCTAGCCAAAGAACACCATCCCAAACGTGAAGCACTGGGTTGGCAGCATCATGTTGTGGGGGTGCTTTGCTGCAGGAGGGACTGGTGCACTTCACAAAATAGATGGCATCATGAGGATGCAAAATTATGTAGTTATATTGAAGCAACATCTCAAGACATAAGCCAGGAAGATAAAGCTTGGTTGCAAATGGGTCTTCCAAATGGACAATGACCCCAAGCATTCTTCCAAATTTGTGGAAAAATGGCTTAAGGACAACGAAGTCAAGGTATTGGAGTGGCCATCACAAAATCCGGACCTCAATTTTATAGAACATTTGTGGGCAGAACTGAAAAAGCGTGTTCGCGCAAGGAGGCCTACAAACCTGACTCAGTTACACCAGCTCTGTTAGGAGGAATGCTCCAAAATTCACCCAACTTATTGTGGGAGGCTTGTGGAAGGCTACCCAACATGTTTGACTCAAGTTAAACAATTTAAAGGCAATGCTACCAAATACTAATTGAGTGTATGTAAACTTCTGACCCACTTGGAATGTGATGAAAGAAATAAAAGCTGAAATAAATCACTCTACTATTATTCTGACATTTCAGTCTTAAAATAATGTGGTGATCCTAACTGACCTAAGACAGGGAATTTGTCAGGAATTGTAAAAAACTGAGTTGAAATGTATTTGACTAAGGTGTATGTAAACTTCCGACTTCAACTGTATACTCACAGAAAGCTGTGAGTCTCCTCTCTGTAACTAGAACAATAGTAGTTGCTTTGAAAACAACTGTATTTTTCCCACAATTGCATTCTGAGGAATGTTTGTGTTTTCAGAATGCATCTCTCCCACCTTTGTGCACACAGTGGGGAGGGGGAGTGAGAGTGGATCGCTCACACAGCAGCAGACAGGGAAACGGAGACAGGCAGATACTTTCATAGCAGGAATCAACATAAAAATCATAGGCTGTTACTGTTGACCAAATACTGGTTTTAGAACAATCTACAGGAACGTACCGACATATGCATAATGCTTCAGGAAGAGGAAGGTCTTTCTTAGTAGCCCTAACACACCATCATAAAATCTGTTTATTTGACCAGATTCCATTTAGTTCTTCCCCAAATTCAGTTTTCTCCAGTTTTGTTTTTCCAGGTTTCAGTTTTTCCTAGTTTGTTTTTCAGTTTTACTCTCTCAATTACCAATTTTTTTAATAGGAAAACCACAAAGTTAGATGTTCTAAGTCTACAGCAATTCTTAAACCACACTAGGAGACCACTTTTGAGGTCTGGGGTAGTTACTCTTTAGTTCAAGTGCACGCCAGCCAGAAACGGTTTGGTTAGCGATGTTTCTGTAGCGCTCATTTGATTGCAGACTTTGCAAAACAAATGGCCACTGGATTGATGTAAATAATCATGATATCATTCTGCCAGGTAGACATAGGCTACTTTGTAGTCAGCATTTCATTGAGAAGGTTTTCGGAAAGCCTTTCAGATGGTTGTCATTGCATTAGCATCACCGCTAATGGCTACACAAAGTAGTAGACAAACGTGAACACCACACAGACAAGGCATTCTAGTGCCGTTCGTTGCCTCTTCAGAAAGTTCAAGGAAAATATGAATCACTGATGTGTTTTGTTCATGTCTTCTGATAATCTTGGGTAAATTAAAGATTCAATGCAGCTCTTTTTATCTCAAACAGGCAGAAATTTCAGGTGGTCTTTAAAAAAAAAAAACTCTTACACTAAAAGGGCATGATCAATTTCACAGTATTATTCCATCCTCATAGTGTTGAAATATACATAAAACACAGAACAATCATGCTTTTTCCTGTACTGTGCCTTTTTAATGAATGTTCTAATAAAGTTCAATACATTTTGTTGATTTCCATTTTGGAATATTGTTGAATTCCGTTTTAATGTCTGAATTCTGTGATTCCGTCCTCGTTTTATAGGGCCCTAGGCAAGCGATAGCAGATACTGCTGGTAAGCAGCTAACCAAGTGGACCACGCAGGCACGGGTCTTAAAGCTGATCCAACCAGGTCTTCCCAGTACGATCATCTATCATTTACCTCCCTGTGCTCTGTTGCCAAGAAACCAACAGATTAAGCCTGTTTTTTTTGCCCTACGGTTTAGTTACACTCAAAAGCGGCTTTGTTGAATGAAGGCCCAGTGTGATAGGAGAGTCGGATAGGATTCACCACAAGGCTGACTGGCTACTTCTATAAATCTCAGGGTTAAGATTAGATCCTGGGACCTCAGCTCAGCTGCATCCGTCTAGCCAGAGCAGAGAAGTGCAGAATAAGGCGTTTATGTTTAACATAAAGGAATATTCCATTCCCCTGAGTGTGATCGTTTTAAGACCTATCGACTCAAATGGCCATGGCTGGCTTGTGGCTACACCGCCGATGTCGACCCAGAGGTTTTTAAAGCTTTTCTTCAGTCTGCCATAATAGTGGGAATCAATGGTGCATCTTCACTGATAACTGGTGTCACATACAACTGTTGTCTGCTGTTGTACTGAAGTGGTGGTTCCTGGGGAGGAGGAAAGTCTCACACACACAACCAGCTGAGGCCAAAAGAAAAGGCTTCAGAAAAGTCTTTCACACATGGTCTTAATGGCGGTTTTAAGAGTGAAGTGGTGGTTCCTGAAAAGGTGGACAGTCAGACACTCAACACTCAACGTGACTTGTTGAGCACCATAGTTGTCAGCACCAGTGACAGCAGTTCGGTTGGCTGTAACATTGCAGTTAGGTTAGCTGTAACATTACAGTTCGGTTGGCTATAACATTGCAGTTAGGTTGGCTATAACATTGCAGTTAGGTTAGCTGTAACATTGCAGTGAGGTTGGCTGTAACATTGCAGTGAGGTTGGCTGTAACATTGCAGTGAGGTTGGCTGTAACATTGCAGTGAGGTTGGCTGTAACATTGCAGTGAGGTTGGCTGTAACATTGCAGTTAGGTTGGCTGTAACATTGCAGTTAGGTTGGCTGTAACATTGCAGTTAGGTTGGCTGTAACATTGCAGTTAGGTTGGCTGTAACATTGCAGTAAGCTTGGCTGTGACATTGCAGTGAGGTTGGCTGTAACATTGCATGCACTCCATTAAAATAGAAAGTGCAGTTCCATGTTGCCTAATGAATCTCACATCCAGATTCCCTGGAATGGTGACTGGTTCTTCCTAATATGGACATTTTGAAAAACATTTTTTTACTGTTCCGAGTACTCACATGATTTGTATTTTTAGAACACATTTCTCTTTAGGCCTGTGCCAACTGTGCACAACAATGACAAATGTATCATTACCATTACAGATAACAGATCCTAATAGCTAAATTGGCCCAAATACACTGAGTGTAGAAAACATTAGGGACTCTTTCTATGACACAGACTGACCAGGTGAATCCAGGTGAAAGCTGTGATCCCTTACTGATGTCACTTGTTAAATCCACTTCAGTAAGTGTTAATGAAGGGGAGGAGACCAGATAAAGAAGTATTTTTAAGACTTGAGACATGGATTGTGTATGTGTGCCATTCAGAGGGTGAATGGGCAAGAGAAAAGATTTGTGTGCCTTTGAACGGGATATTGTATTAGGTGCCAGGCGTACCGATTTTGCTTGTGTCAAGAACTGCAACACTGCTTGGTTTTCACACTCAACAGTTTCCTGTGTATTAAGAATGGTCCACCACCCAAAGGACATCCAGCCAACTTGACACAACTGTGGGAAGCATTGGGGTCAACATGGGCCAGCATCCCAGTGGAACGCTTTCGACACCTTGTAGAGTCCATGCCCCAATGAATTGGGGCTGTTCTGGTGGCAAAAGGGGGTGTTCCTACCGTTTTGTACACTCAGTGAATATTCAGTCAATAAAAAAGCAAGTGCCATTGGAGATTCATTTATTGAAATCATAATATCGCCTGGTTATATTTTATCGTTGAAGACAATCTTTAAAAAGACAGCAAACTCAGCAGTGGCACTTGCTTGTAGAAGCCTATGGCTGCATAGCCTTGTTTTGGTCATTTAGCAGACAAGACGCTGACGCTGATTTCCAGAGCCCTTATCACAGTCAAGACACCTATTTTATTGTAAAAAAAAAAAAAAAAAAAATGTAATATAACAGAATAAAATAGAACATAATATTTTTTCCCGAATATTATTTTTTTGCCTGTTGGAAGTGATGCGCGTCTCTAGTGTACTCTCCAAGAGTGATCGTTTGAAACGGGGCTCAATTTGGGACACACCATGTTGAGTTTGTGATAAAACTGTTGCCATTTGGCAAGGAATGTAGCTTGAGTGTGCACTCAGCGCACGCGCGTGTGTGTAGGGAGCGGTCGGAACGCAATTGAGGGTGTGATGCTTGGCTTGTTTTTTTTTTTTTGTGCCCCGCAGATAGACCACTAGAGCATATTTAACGTTGTTTTAAAGATAACATTTCACTTGCCCCTTCGGGCAGCCACAATGCACATTCCACCAAATAGTTTTACAGTATTTGAAGAAAAAACGTGATCTCTGGGTAAAGTTTTGCCCTCCTTTTCGGGTACTCTAGAACTCGTTCTCCCTTCTCCTGCTGTTGTGTGTGTGGTTTCAATATGTAGCAGCTTCTACGCTCCCTATCCGTCCATGTCTCCACTGTGATAAAACCGTTAGAATTCCTGTAATTTATCGTCTAGGACACCCAGGACCGAGTTTGGGAAACCCTTGATTCATTCATACTGAGAGGTGGAATAACATAGCCGTGTTCACGTAGGGCTTGGTAGTCCGACTCAGCTGTATGTCTCCAGTCCACCCAATAGCATAGCTGTTGTAATGCAAAGGCATGAACACCCGGCGAACGCGTGTAGATGTCTATTCCACCAGCCACATTGACGGGTGGTCACTTGGCAGGGCTTTACAGTCAGAGCATTATATTTGCAAATTACAATATGCGAGTTAAGGTTAGAAGAGTGCTACAGTATGTTGTCGTCAAAGTATTTCTGCTGTTTTGTTTCATGGCTGCTAATCGCACAAAGAAATAGGAATCTTATATCCCACCTGGCGCAGAAGCGCTGCCTGGTGGGGAGCTGTGCGCAATGAATGAAGTGCTGATGGATTTCATTTTGAAGGCGCTGTAAACAGGCATTAAAATTGGTCTAATTTACTCAAAAGTCTACAAAGTGAGACATTGTCCTCGTGCTTCTTGGCTATGCACATTTGTTTTTGTTCACAAGCTCTGTTGTGTTTCAACGTTAGTTTGGGTCTGCTGCTTCAACTGATAGTGACAGGCCATAGTCAGATGCCAAATCTCACACACAGTGACCTGGCTCCAGTGGCCTGGTTACCACGGTAACCTCCCACCCTTAAAGGGGCAGCTGAAAATGTTTTTCTCTGATATTTTGATTAGAAGACTCAGGTCACAAAAAAATGAAATGAAATGTAGCAATATACCACATTACTTCTTACTAATACATTTCTTGTTTTCGAAACATTACAAAGCATGCTCATCTGTTTGTTGTTTTATGTAATTATGGCCGAAAAATATTTTGTCTGGTAAAAAAATCAGAGTTGCTGGTGGACCCAAAAGTTAATTTTAGACCCTGCATGAAATGGAGGACAGTTACTGGTTTGGGTTGTGGTCTTGTGGGTGTGGCATTAATGATGGATTTTGATTGGTGAGGGTCCTGCGGTGGGAGTTTGTGGATCCAAAGGCGTGTCAGCTAGGTGAGAGCTGTAACAGGGTCAAGACATGTCTTAAGACATTGGGGTATGCTTGGAAGAGGGCTAGTTTGAGACTGATTAGGAGCTGGTGGTTGGGTTGGGCTGGGCTGGTTGGCACGTAGTAGAGGGGGCAGGGCAGGGCAGGGAATAGAGCTAGTTTGAGACTGATTACGAGCTGGTGGCTGGGCTGGTTGGCACGGTGGAGTGGGCAGGGCAGGGATCTGAGGGGCAGGCCTTACTACAAAAGGCCACATGCCTGGAAAAGACTTGAGAGAGGGACACTGAAGGAGTGGGAAAGGGGGGAGGGGACTATTTTAGTGACTGGACTGTCAGTGTGCTGCTTGACTGCTGAGGGTCAATCTGCCTGCCTAGTGGAGATGCCATGTGGCCGGTTTCAACACGTGGCTCGACTTCAGATCTTCATGCTCTGATCATACTTTCTTTTTGAATTTTAAGTAATTTAATTTTAGTTTAATTTCAAACCAGTGGTTGCTATCCTATCTCTCTCTCTCTCTGTGTGCACTGCTGTTTTGTGATAATCTAGTTGACAAATGTATTCTCTGTCCTCTCTTATCCCTCCTCTCTCTCCTCCAGGTTATAATGCACGACCAACACAGAAAAAGTTTGACTCTATAGCCAACGGGATCCTGAGGACTTGATTACAGTCGCTTCAAGCCTGATAGTTTGCATCGGTGCAGCTCCCCCCGGCTCACACCCCTCTGGACGACTGGCATTGCCCCACCCCCTCCTCCTCCGCTGGTAGAGAAGACTTGGGTTCCCTTGTGGTCTCTGTCTACTTTGCCTTTGTCTTCTCTCCCATCGTCCCCTGTTGGTTTACTGGTACCAGTAACATTCCCCGGAGTTACGTCATTCTGTATTAGGTAAGGCAATTATTACTAATGCATGAGGCAGATTACACACACACAATGCACATGTGCATAATCCAAATCCTCATTGTGATCATGAATTAATTAAACAAGTTTTTATGAACAATGCCAGCATCATTGGTCGTTGGGCGGGGAGGGTGTAAGGGGAGACTCCGGTTGATTGATGGGTGGGATGGGAAGGGGTGGGAGGCATACATACTTGGGGAAAGGAAAATTACAAAACTAAATAAAAAAAAGTTGGACACAAAAAAACGAAATGTAGATGTTGTCCTCCCCTCCTCCGTCCCTCACCCGTCAGGCTCTGCCCCCAACATTAAGCAGTGAACATGATTTCCAACGGTTACCTGATCTTTGAAGATGAGACTTTCCTGGATTCCACTGTGGCCAAAATGAACGCCCTGAGAAAGAGCGGACAGTTCTGTGACGTGCGACTGCAGGTACGTGAAGATCTCTCTCTGTCTTTTCATCCTCCGTGGCCAAGGCTCACATGAAAAAGAGATCTCTAAATGTCAATGTGACTTTCTGGTTAAATAAAGGATAAAAATACAAATCATAATCAGAGCACCTGTGACATGAGGGGGGGGGGTGAAGGAGAGGGGGAGTGTGAAGGAGAGGAGGAGTGTGGGGGAGTGTGAAGGTGAGGGGGAGGAGGAGTGTGGGGGAGAGGGGGAGGATGAGACATACAAAGCCAGAGGTGTTTTTCTAGATTAGAGCTTTTGACAACTTGTACTCCTTCTCTAAAGGCAAAACCGGTTGTCCTAAAGCCAATCACATGTTTGATCCTATAGGTTAATCCACCATCCTCAAAGCTAGATATTTCTCTGTCAGTCAAGCTAGTATGATGTGTAAAAAGAAACAATGACAATTCAGAAGAAGTAATTAAGATCAAATCCCATTGGGCAGGAGTTCAATATTTACTATCCTGTTTCCTGTTGATGTCATAATGATGATGTAGTACTTTTCTTCAGGAGCGAGCGATCGGGTTACATTACCATCCTCTCTCTCTCAATCCCTCTCTTGCTCTTATTTTGTGGCTCTTATTGGGGCGATTCCACTCCAGAAGGCCCACAAATATTTCTGGTATCAGATTGTTCTGGAAATTGTCACATAGAAACTTCATTGAGAGGAAGGATGTTTTTATATGCATTTTACATTTGTATCACAAACCATTTCTGAGAAAATCACGATAAAGCTATGAGAGCTTTGAGATAACTCTGTAATGAAAAGCGCTACACAAATTATTAGCGCTATACAAAGTATTATTATTCTTATTATAAAAGAGGCCATTTTAGGCCCTTTTTAGACCTGTACATGCCTCCTGTAAGACCCTATGATGTGTGAAGCGTATATGATGCAGACAACATGTTGGAGTCATTACACTCCTTACAGTGTGCTCTAACATATGGAGTATGTCCAGATTCTGAAGAGAAAAAAATCCACATTCGTTTATTTAACATAAAAATATGAATATATCAAAAGTACCCTTTTTGATTTTGTAAATTTTGAGACATTGTTTTAAACAATATTCTTTACAAGTACATCACGTTTCCAGTGTGTGTGTTCTGCTAGTTATGAAGTTATTCTCTCTTCTGACTACTCATGTCAGTCATCCTCTTTGACTGGACCTTTCCACCATTTCCTGCCCCATCTGTCTCTGTCTTGATTTGTCCCCACTAGGGCAGAAAACATTGTTTCCCTCACTCTGTTCTATGCATGGGCATTAGGCTATAGCTTAAACCACGTATTACATTTTTTATAACGGACACTCTTTTACTATCTTGTGTCGCCGTTAAAAAAAAAACGTAGCCTATATTCCCTTCTCTGCATTCGATAGGCTATGAATATGACGGAAGGTTACCCGTCATCATTTTAAGCATGGCTTTTTCCCGATCAAACAATTAATGTTACGGCGTTCCAATCTAATGACAAGTTTAAACTTATTAAGAAGAAAAGGACCCGTGCGGGCTGGGAAAATCCCTCAATGCAAGGTTGAAAACCAAATGGCCAATAGCCTGGGCTCCTAATGGCCGAGCATAAAAACTTTTAGACAAATTAAAGTTATGAACATTCGCTTATTTCCCAAATATTCTAGACAAAGGTCTTGTCGAAGTTTTGTGGCTTTAAAAAATAACAAGAAAGAAAGTCTATAGCTTAGGCTATTCTCAATCACAGTTTTATGATGGATAGAACAAACAATATTATTCCTCACCAGACAGTCACTGTTCCATCACGATGTAGTCCTATAACCTAGCTCAGTACGTTAAGACAGCCTGTTCCATCATGATCTAGTCCTATAACCTAGCTCAGTACGGTAAGACAGCCTGTTCCATCACGATGTAGTCCTATAACCTAGCTCACTACGGTAAGACAGCCTGTTCCATCACGATGTAGTCCTATAACCTAGTTCACTACGGTAAGACAGCCTGTTCCATCATGATCTAGTCCTATAACCTAGTTCACTACGGTAAGACAGCCTGTTCCATCATGATGTAGTCCTATAACCTAGCTCACTACGTTAAGACAGCCTGTTCCATCATGATGTAGTCCTATAACCTAGTTCACTACGGTAAGACAGCCTGTTCCATCATGATCTAGTCCTATAACCTAGCTCAGTACGTTAAGACAGCCTGTTCCATCATGATGTAGTCCTATAACCCAGCTCACTGCGGTAAGACAGCCTGTTCCATCATGATCTAGTCCTATAACCTAGCTCACTACGGTAAGACAGCCTGTTCCATCATGATGTAGTCCTATAACCTAGCTCACTACGTTAAGACAGCCTGTTCCATCATGATGTAGTCCTATAACCTAGCTCAGTACGTTAAGACAGCCTGTTCCATCATGATGTAGTCCTATAACCTGGCTCACTACGGTAAGACAGCCTGTTCCATCACGATGTAGTCCTATAACCTAGCTCAGTACGTTAAGACAGCCTGTTCCATCATGATGTAGTCCTATAACCTGGCTCACTACGGTAAGACAGCCTGTTCCATCATGATGTAGTCCTATAACCTGGCTCACTACGGTAAGACAGCCTGTTCCATCATGATGTAGTCCTATAACCTAGCTCAGTACGTTAAGACAGCCTGTTCCATCATGATGTAGTCCTATAACCTAGCTCAGTACGTTAAGACAGCCTGTTCCATCATGATGTAGTCCTATAACCTAGCTCAGTACGTTAAGACAGCCTGTTCCATCATGATGTAGTCCTATAACCTGGCTCACTACGGTAAGACAGCCTGTTCCATCATGATGTAGTCCTATAACCTAGTTCACTACGGTAAGACAGCCTGTTCCATCATGATGTAGTCCTATAACCTAGCTCAGTACGTTAAGACAGCCTGTTCCATCATGATGTAGTCCTATAACCTAGCTCAGTACGTTAAGACAGCCTGTTCCATCATGATGTAGTCCTATAACCTAGCTCACTACGGTAAGACAGCCTGTTCCATCATGATGTAGTCCTATAACCTAGCTCAGTACGTTAAGACAGCCTGTTCCATCATGATGTAGTCCTATAACCTAGCTCACTACGTTAAGACAGCCTGTTCCATCATGATGTAGTCCTATAACCTAGCTCACTACGGTAAGACAGCCTGTTCCATCATGATGTAGTCCTATAACCTGGCTCACTACGTTAAAACAGTCTTTTCCTCAGACAGTCACTGCTCCGTCATGTGCACGCCAGACAGATACACACAAACCTGGTCTGTTCCTCTACCAGAAAATAACACTACAAATATTTGACACTGCCTGCACTTAGCCTCTGCCCGGGCTTTCAACAACATTATCTTTCGCCCAGTTGCATAGGGGCAATAGCGTCGTATCACAATGTTTTACGGGTACATAATCACGATAGTACTACATCACCAAACCCTAATCCCCACACTCATCTCTCTCTCTTCAAATCCACTGTCTCCCTGACACTCACACTTTCTCTTTTTCAAATGTGTTTCTGTTTGATTGATATAACCTCTAAAGAAGGATCTGTATAGTTTGACCCCTGACCTTTTGTCCTCTGTAGGTGTGTGGTCATGAGTTGATGGCCCACCGTGCTGTGCTGGCCTGCTGCAGCCCCTACCTGTTTGAGATCTTCAACAGCGACATCGAGGCTCACGGCGTGTCCCACGTCACCTTCGAAGACCTGGACCCAGAGGCTGTGGAGATCCTGCTCAACTACGCCTACACTGCTCAGTAAGTACCATGACCTCTGACCCCTACACTATGCCTACACTGCCCAGTGAGTATACATCTTCTAATACACATTGTGCAATGAGCAGAGTCCTAGGCTTTGTTAAGAATTTCCAGGACCTCCACCGCTCTGCTGACCCAGGAGACCTTTCACTATGCTCCTCACCTGTCTGACTGGCTAATGGTTGTGTGCTGTCTGACAGGTTGAAGGCAGATAAGGCATTGGTTAAGGAGGTCTATTCTGCAGCCAAAAGGCTCAAGATGGAACGGGTCAAGCAGGTAAGATCTTTCTCTTGTTTCAACTACTGATACTCCATATTGTATGTTTTTAATGCAGTCCCAATGGTTAGAGTTTCACACTTCTCTCCTCTCTGATTTGTCAGATCTGTGGCGACTACCTGCTGTCTAAGATGGATTCCCAGACCGCCATCTCCTTCCGTAACTTTGCAAGCTGCATGGGAGATGGCCGCATGTTGGCCAAGATCGACGCCTACATCCAGGAACACCTGCTGGAGGTCTCAGAGCAGGAGGACTTCCTCAAACTGCCCCGCCTCAAGGTGAGCCGTCCCCAGCAAACTTTCTTAACCCAGTCTATAGGGTCCACCTGTCGGTCCATGTACAGTATGTGATGCATTCTAACTCCAGGAACCTGAAACTAGTCAACTAATCAGCAATCTGCTATTAATTAGAAACCAGGTGTGCTGGTGTTGGGATACATCAAATATATGGAAGCACTGGTGGGCCCTGAGGACTTGGTTGAGAAAGCACAGGAAAAGCCTGTACAGTAGCTAACTGCGTAGGTCTTGAGGAACTCCTCTAAGCACCATATTTTAGCTTTTTAACTTGGACTTTAGAGTAGCGAGATTTATGCAGTTGTACTTTCTTTAGATTCGTACATGGCAAAGCCTCCTAAAATGAATATGAGAAGATATATTATGATGCTGGGTTGAGCTGGGCGATTTATTATTATTTTTTTGGCTCTTCACAGTATTTAACGACATCTTTTTGCATATCTATCAGTACATTTTGGCTAATGTCAAGAAGCAAACTTTCCAGCGCTACACGTAGGCTACTTGATGTAGGCCTATTCACTGCTAATCACGCACTCTGCTCCGCGGACCTATCGAAACTAGAGGTCGACCGATTAGGATTTTTTGACGCCGATACCGATTATTGGAGGACCCCAAAAAAAAACTATACCGATTAATCGGACGATTTTTATATATATTTGTAATAATGACAATTACAACAATACTGAATGAACTCTTTTATTTTAACTTAATATAATACATGAATAAAAGCAATTTAGTCTCAAATAAATAATGAAACATGTTCAATTTGGTTTAAATAATGCAAAAACACAGTGTTGGAGAAGAAAGTAAAAGTGCAATATGTGCCATGTAAGAAAGCTAACGTTTAAGGTCCTTGCTCAGAACATGAGAACATATGAACGCTGGTGGTTCCTTTAAACATGAGTCTTCAATATTCCCAGTTAAGAAGTTTTAGGTTGTAGTTATTATAGGAACTATTTCTCTCTATACCATTTGTATTTCATATACCTTTGACTATTGGATGTTATTATAGGTACTATAGTATTGCCAGCCTAATCTCCGGAGTTGATAAGCTTGAAGTCATAAACAGCGCAATGCTTGAAGCACAGCGAAGAGCTGCTGGCAAACGCAGGAAAGTGCTGTTTGAATGAATGCTTACGAGCCTGCTGCTGCCTACCACCGCTCAGTCAGACTGCTCTATCAAATCATAGACTTAATTATAATTTAATAAACACACAGAAATACGAGCCTTAGGTCATTAATATGGTCAAATCCGGAAACTATAATTTTGAAAACAAAACGTTTATTCTTTCAGTGAAATACGGAACCGTTCCATATTTTATCTAACGGGTGGCATCCCTAAGTCTAAATATTGCTGTTACATTGCACAACCTTCAATGTTATGTCATAATTATGTAAAATTCTGGCAAATTAATTACGGTCTTTGTTAGGAAGAAATGGTCTTCACACAGTTCCCAACGAGCCAGGCAGCCCAAACTGCTGCATATACCCTGACTCTGCTTGCACAGAATGCAAGAGAAGTGACACAATTTCCCTAGTTAAAATAAATTAATGTTCGCAGGCAATATTAATTAAATATGCAGGTTTTAAAAAAATAATACTTGTGTATTGATTTTAAGAAAGGCATTGATGTTTATGGTTAGGTACACGTTGGTGTAACGACAGTGCTTTTTTCACGAATGCGCTTAAATCATCACCCGTTTGGTGAAGTAGGATGTGATTCAATAATAAATGAACAGGCACCGCGTTGATTATATGCAACGCAGGACAAGCTAGATAAACTAGCAATATCATCAACCATGTGTAGTTAACTAGGGATTATGGTAAGATTGTTTTTTATAAGATACGTTTAATGCTAGCTAGCACCTTGGCTCCTTGCTGCACTCGCGTAACAGGTGGTCAGCCTGCCACGCATTCTCCTCGTGGAGTGCAAGGTAATCGGCCACAATCGACGTCCAAAAATGCCGATTACCGATTGTTATGAAAACTTGAAATCGGCCCTAATTAATCGGCCAAGCCGGTCGACCTCTAATCAAAACCATATTCTAATAAAAACCATACTACCGCCTACTCCGGATGTAAGGTGGTGCCATGAACTCAATATTAACCTGTCTAGGATCCGCGTGCCGCTAGCGGCACTCCCCCCCCCCCCCCACTGAAAAACCAGTGCCGCGAAATTCAAAAAAAATATTTTTTTAAAATATTTAACTTTCACACATTAAAGTCCAATACAGCTAATGAAAGACACAGATCTTATGAATCCAGTCAACATTTCCGATTTTTAAAATGTTTTACAGGGAAGACACAATATGTAAAGATGTACATCTATTACCTAAAAACACATTAGCATATTCCACCATCTTTTATTTGTCCACCAACACCAGTAGCCATCACCAATTCGGCTAAACTAAGATATTTATAGCCCCTAACCAACAAAAAAACTCATTAGATGACAGTCTGATAACATATTTATGGTATGGGATAGGTTTTGTTAGAAAAAAGTGCATATTTCAGGTAGATGGCATAGTTTACAATTGCACCCACCATCACAAATGGACTAGAATAATTACAATGAGCAACGTGTTTACCTAACTACTAATCATCAAACATTTCGTAAAAATACACAGCATACACGAATCGAAAGACACAGATCCTGTGAATACAGACAATATTTCAGATTTTCTAAGTGTCTTACAGCGAAAACACAATAAATCGTTATATTAGCTTAGCACATAGCAATTAGCAGCCCAGCATTGATTCTAGCCAAAGTGAGCGATAAAAGTCAACATCGCCAAAAGATATTAATTTTTTCACTAACCTTCTCAGAATTCTTCCGATGACACTCCTGTAACATCACATTACAACATGCATATACAGTTTGATCGAAAATGTTTATATTTAGCCACCAAAATCATGGTTAGACAATGTGAAATGTAGACAAGCTGGTAAAGAAAACGTCCTTGCGCCACTTAGACAGTGATCTACTCTTATACATAAATACTCATAAACGTGACTAAAAAATATAGGGTGGACAGGGATTGATAGACAATTTAATTCTTAATACAATTGCGTTATTACATTTTTTAATTTATCCTTACTTTTCAATACAGTTTGCGCCAAGCGAAGCTACGTCAAAAAACATGGCGTCCTAAGCCACTAAAATGTTTCGACAGAAACACGATTTATCATAATAAAAATGTCCTACCTTGAGCTGTTCTTCCATCAGTATCTTGGGCAAAGGATCCTTTCTTGGGAGAAATCGTCTTTTGGTGGAAAGCTGTCCTCTTGCCATGTGGAAATGTCAACTACGTTCGGGATGAACTGAAAAGCGTGACCAACTTTTCACATCGTTGCAAAAATAAATGTCCCAAAATCGCACTAAACGGATATAAATTGCTATAAAACGCTTTAAATTAACTACTTTGTGATGTTTGTAACTCCTATAACGAGTGAAAAGATGACCGGAGAAATATAACAGGCTAAACTAATGCTTGGAACAGGAGAGGGTCGGTGTCTTCCACGCGCGTTACGCAGCAAGAAAAGACTTGCTAGCTAAAGGTTTTTTTCATTTGTAGGGCCTGTGAACGAGCAATCGAGCCCGTTGGAATCGTCATCACGTAAAGGCATCCAGGGGAAGACGTAAGAAGTGTCCGTATAGTCATAGCAACGACAGTGCCCGTTTAAATGACTTCAGAAAAGTGGCCAACGTTTCTCAAATCTGACTCCATGTCAGGGAAATTGCTGTAGAATGGGCTCTGTTCCACTTAGAGACAAAATTTCAACTCCTATAGAAACTATAGACTGTTTTCTATCCAATAATAATAATAATATGCATATTGTACGATCAAGGATTTTGTGGGAAGCCGTTTAAAAAATTAGCCACATTAGCATAAATAGTCTAAACAGCGCCCCCATCCCCAACAGGTTAAGAGGTGAGAAATAAATTATATACTCACAGAAAGCTGTTAAACAATTTTTCCCGCAATCAGAATTAATCTCTTCTCAGAATGCATCTCTCCCTCTTCTGTGTGCACAGTGGGGAGAGGAGGTGAGAGTGGATCGCTCACACTGCAGCAGACAGGGAAACGGAGACAGGCTGATACTTTCATAGCTGGAATCATCATAATGCATAGGCTGTTACTGTCGACCAAATAATGGTTTTAGAACGTTCTACAGGAACGTTGTGTAGCAAAATTACCTACGTACACAAAACGCTTCGGTAAGAGGAAGGTAATGTCGGCAGGGTAGGAAATGAACTTTTTGGTCCACCAGCCACTGTGGCAGGTAGATAATAAAACAATCTACCAGCCGCTCAGATTTTTTACCACAAATGTTTTTGGAGACCATAAAAACAAACGATGAGCATGCTTTCTGTTCTTCTAAATGACTGTATGTATTACTAGTAAGACGTAATGAAATATAAATTACTGTATGTATTACTAGTAAGAAGTAATTAAATATAAATTACTGTATGTATTACTAGTAAGAAGTAATGAAATATAAATTACTGTATGTATTACTAGTAAGAAGTAATGAAATATAAATTACTGTATGTATTACTAGTAAGAAGTAATGAAATATAAATTACTGTATGTATTACTAGTAAGAAGTAATTAAATATAAATTACTGTATGTATTACTAGTAAGAAGTAATTAAATATAAATTACTGTATGTATTACTAGTAAGAAGATCATTTAGACCCAATAGTAAAAACAGATGGAGTTCTACAAATGAACATGAAGAATCAAGTTCCTGCCCTGCTACAAAAGGCTGACTGATACAGCTAATTCATTAATATAGTTCAGAGCTCTGCACTGACGTGTTTTACAAGGAGTACATGATGTGCTCCTAAGTAGAAATGTAGAAGCACACAAATACATCGAGGAGAACAGAATATTTGAGTGTTTTCTATTTCTCCTGCCAACGTGGCTGGAGAAATAGACCTTCTTACCCACCAATGACAAAATCTACTTGCATCATTTTGGGTTTATCGTCCCAGCTCTATTGAACAGCCTTGCTGCAGTAGTTATACTGGTCTTTATCTTGCCGAGGAGTCATCAACTGATTGCTCTATTGACCGTTGGAGGACAAACATGGATAAATAATCTTAGTAGAAATTGTTAGCTGTTCCTCCTTCTGAATCTCACCCAATATGTACAATTATTTAATGTCTTGGTGGACGTTTGTATCTAAATCATTAGCTCCCATTTTTGCTTTTACACAGAAACTATTTGATCCTGGCTCAAAATGCGTTAATTTAGATTAACTGTGATGGAGCATCGGTTAATGTGGGTTTAACCCAGCTTGTTACTCAGGGATTTCAAATACAGTTAGTTGCATTATGATTAGGGCTGGCACAATGACTGTGTGACCAGCGGTTATGGATGAAGACAGCCATGAAAATAAAATAACCGTAACAAGCAAGGTGTTGTAGCAAACGAGTCCCCGGTTCTGTAGGCAACACGTCCTCCCTGCTGCAGCAACACACATAGAAATATAATTCATAAAACAGGCTTGGAACCTCTAACCCTACCAATTTCACTGGTAAACTCATGGTTACACTCGCAATGGCTGCCTGATATTGTGATGCAATAATTTCCATGGTAATGTAGAATGTTCATTCAAATGATGTTATTTTTAGGCCTCCCGGGTGGGGCAGTGGTCTAGAGCACTGCATCGCAGTGCTAGTCGCGGCCGGCGGCTCTGTCGCAGCCGGCCGCGACCGGGAGGTCCGTGGGGCGACGTACAATTGGCCTAGCGTCGTCCGGGTTAGGGAGGGTTTGGCCGGTAGGGATATCCTTGTCTCATCGCGCTCCAGCGACTCCTGTGGCGGGCCGGGCGCAGTGCGCGCTAACCGAGGGGGGCGGGTGCACGGTGTTTCCTCCGACACATTGGTGCGGCTGGCTTCCGGGTTGGAGGCGTGCTGTGTTAAAGAAGCAGTGCGGCTTGGTTGGGTTGTGCTTCGGAGGACGCGTGGCTTTCGACCTTCGTCTCTCCCGAGCCCGTACGGGAGTTGTAGCGATGAGACAAGATAGTAATTACTAGCGATTGGATACCACGAAAATTGGGAAGAAAGGGGGATAAAATTAATAATAATTTAAAAAGAATGATGTTATTTTTGTAATGTCAGTTGAGTTGAATCACCAAATCACAGCACATATTGATGGGTACACTTCTTGCTTTTACTTCCTGCTTTGCTCCTATTGGTACAATTGCAATGGGTGCCAGTCCACCCATTATGCCATCATTGACTTGAATGGGGATTCCCGTTCTATCCTATTTCTATGGCGCACATGCAGCCAGGAGGAGAGGAGAGAATGTGCGTCTTAAACAACAAAAACAGTTATTGCGGTGACTGCTGTCATTTGTCTGGACAATAACAGTCTTTGGAAATTCCATGACTGTCACAACCCTAGTTAGTGTATTACCTTCGGTGCTGCAGAATGTACTTTGGAATTCCCAGTTACTGGTTTTGATTGGTCTCTAGTTTGAGGTGAAACACAACCTTTTTTTGTAACGGCTAGACTATGATGGTTCAATAATGATTCCGTGTCTTGTGATTTGTGGTATGAACGAAGCACACCCTAGCCATGGTTGATCCTAGATGGCCCTTTCAAACCTATTTTTGACTGTTCTCCTCTTGTGTCTGTCTACAGTTAGAAGTAATGCTGGAAGACAGCCTGAGCCTGCCCAGCAACGGCAAGCTCTACAACAAGGTGCTCAACTGGGTCCAGCGCAGTCTGTGGGAGAACGGAGGTCAACTGGATAGACTGATGGAGGAGGTCAGTACTGTAGCTGGAGTTTAGCTTGCACTAATCCACCCCATAACCCTCCCCACCTTCCCTCCCTCTCTCGCTTTCCTTTAGCAAGTCGTTAAAGGCATCCGCATGCTTCAGGTCGGCTGGCGCTGAGCACTGCTAGGCGGACCGAACGATTGTGCTCGCATACTCCCTTAAAAGACCTTCACTTGAAAAACTAGAAAAAATTGTCAATAGTACTGTTTGTCCATTTTGAGACCCCGTAGCCAGTGTACACTTCATCAAAATAATACTCAAGAAATCTGTCATTCATTTTGACATTTTTGTCAAGGAGATCTTTGTCTCGCAATTTTGCACCTGACTAGGATGTTCGGTGCAGTATTTCTCAAGTGAAAGAATGTGCATGGGGACGGGTCATCTCTCGTTAAATGACAACAGACACTTTATTGAAGAATCCCTACAATTGACCAATCGCCAACGAGGGGACGTAGACTTCGGCTTGCCTCGGGAGAGAGAAAAAATGGTGTTCCCGAACAGCCCAAGTTTCTTTCCCAAAGTCCAACACGAACAAAATGTCACAAAAAATGTTGTCATAACATATGCACAAACTGTTTGGGCTGGGAAGCATGCGGACACCTTAAGGCACTGTTCCAAACCCGAAGTCATGGCACGCTGTGTTAGGACTGTTTGGTGGTTCTTTTTGTTCTTTCCTTTTTTCTCATTTTCTTTCCTAATGTTTAGTTCTGCAGTACAGTGTACCTGGCCATACAGCAAACTAGAGGTGAGCAGAGACAGACCTGTGTTGCTGTTCTGTTTTAGTGATCAGTTGGATCCACCTACAGTGTCTTGACTTTTGCTCTATTCTCTTTTGCATTGAAAGATGTGAGCAGGTCCCTCACTCTGTTCTGTCCCACTGATACCCTTCTCTTTCTGAGCAGGTGTGTGTGTGTGTGTGTGTGTCAGCGAGCGCTCCAGTACTAACGAATGTTCCTCCCCGTTGATTTGTCTCTCCTCCAGGTTTATTAACAGCAGCAGGAGAGCAGACTGAAGAGCCAAGACTGAGCCGCCAGGGTAATGAGTCAGGGAGAAACAGAGAGAACAGAGGGAGGATAGGAGGAGCCCCCCTCTTTCTCTTTCTACAGCCAAAGCAACACTGTGCTCCCATCTGTCTACACACACACACGCCTACTTAGCTTACACATATTTACATTTTGTAAAGTATGCATACAACCTAATTGACTTACATTCCACTGACATCCAGTGGAGAGCACTCACAAAAACCCATATCCACTCACAGAAACCCGTATCCACTCACAGAAACCCGTATCCACTCACAGAAACCCGTATCCACTCACAGAAACCCGTATCCACTCACAGAAACCCGTATCCACTCACAGAAACCCGTATCCACTCACAGAAACCCGTACCCACTCACAGAAACCCGTACCCACTCACAGAAACCCGTATCCACTCACAGAAACCCGTATCCACTCACAGAAACCCGTATCCACTCACAGAAACCCGTACCCACTCACAGAAACCCGTATCCACTCACAGAAACCCGTACCCACTCACAGAAACCCGTATCCACTCACAGAAACCCGTATCCACTCACAGAAACCCGTATCCACTCACAGAAACCCGTACCCACTCACAGAAACCCGTATCCACTCACAGAAACCCGTATCCACTCACAGAAACCCGTATCCACTCACAGAAACCCGTACCCACTCACAGAAACCCGTACCCACTCACAGAAACCCGTACCCACTCACAGAAACCCGTACCCACTCACAGAAACCCGTACCCACTCACAGAAACCCGTACCCACTCACAGAAACCCGTACCCTACCCACTCACAGAAACCCGTACCCTACCCACTCACAGAAACCCATACCATACCCACTCACAGAAACCCATACCGTACCCACTCACAGAAACCCATATCGTACCCACTCACAGAAACCCATATCGTACCCACTCACAGAAACCCATATTGTACCCACTCACAGAAACCCATACCGTACCCACTCACAGAAACCCATATCGTACCCACTCACAGAAACCCATATCGTACCCACTCACAGAAACCCATATCGTACCCACTCACAGAAACCCGTATCATACCACTCACAGAAACCCATAATCACTGAAAAGACCATCTGCATAGCACATAACCATGATTACCCCCCCACCCCCCACATACTCGGTACTCCCGTCATAATTCACTATTCAATGAGGAGTTTAATATTAACCAATTTTTAGAACCAAGAGATGTCCTTTAAGTAGGCACGGGCAGAATGCCTGCCATTTTAACCATAACCATAAAGAAGCTTGTCGGCCATTTTAACCATAAAGAAGCTTTTGAAATGGTTCTCTGCTCAAGCATATTCTATACTATCTCAATGCCCACTGTCATTTTGTTTGAAAATATCTCTATTTTCATGTTTTATTTATTCACTATTTGTATGAAACAATAATGTATGTAAAAGCTTTGTCTTCTACATAAGCATAACTCATGGATTTATATCAGAAAGCTGCAGTGCCTTTTTTCCATGCAATTATAATGACCAACCTCCTCAGCCAACCGTGAGCGGGTTATCCAAGCATTGAGGTCATGAGGACTGAAGACGTTTCCAGATGCTTCATCTTTACCAACTCCCTCCTCCTTTTATAGATGTTATGAAGGGAAGGGGATGCACAGGAGCAGCACCTGCAGATGTTGTGTATGTCCCTGCATTTACTGTAACCACCTGCGTTCCTTCAACTGTGTGTCCATGTTGATAAAGAAGCCTTGGCTCCTACCGGTGACGACAGACCAACCTGAACCTTCCTCACCCTCCCACACCGTCCTCCTCCCCCTCCCTCCCGTGTTGCCCGGGGTGCTGCTTTGCTGTGTGTTGCCATGGAGACAGCCTGCCACATGGGTGTTGTGTCGCTGTGTGTCTTGCAGGTGCAAACGCTGTACTATTCAGCCGACCACAAGCTGCTCGATGGCGCTCTCATCATTGAGGAACATGGGGTGTTTGGTGTTGGTGCAGAGGACCACATCCAGTTTGTGCAGGTACACACCCCGCCCCTATCCTGGGCTAACTCTGTGTCACTTGGCCCAACCTGGCCTCTATCCACCTAATGTAGCCTGGCAACAAGGGCACAGCCGGTTAGTGTGTAAAACCTAGGAACACTACACCGGCTTGCCTAGCTCCGTTGCACACTAGACTGGTTCTCAGATCAATTGAGTCTAGTCTTTTGGCGATTGGGTTCTGATCGCAAAATGTTTTGAGTATGTAGCTGCTTCTTCATTGGTCAAGTCTACCCTGTGTCTTTGCCGTCTTTCAGCTTGTTTAGATGGTTTAAATGGGTTATAGACTGGTTTGAACTGTTTCTGGGGCACTACTCGGCACTGCTAAAAGACTATTTGGGTGTAGTTCTAGGCAGGTTCAAAGCCAGGATTAGTCCATTTCAGGCCAGATTGTAGAGTGTGTGCTCTGCAGCCAACTGGTGTTGTAGCCTGTAGGAGATGTTGTGGATCTTCCCTCTGGCTGGGTTTCTGTACTGTAGCTGCGTTGGTTGTGCTGTTGCAGAAGAAGCCCCTTCGTGAGAACAGCAACACCCAGAGACAGCTGAGCTCCAGCTCCTCCGGCAGCACCTCGCCCTCCGGCTCCTCCTCCAACACACCCTGCAGGAGAGAGTGGAAGTATATTGCCTCCGAGAAGACCACCAGTAAGTGTCTCTGTGTGTGTGTGTTTGTTTGTGTCGGATGTTTGAAGACTTAACGGAGAAGTGGGTGTGTTAACTCAAAATGACAATGGCTAGATTCTAGTTTAACAACGTTTCCTTCACCGTATTTCCACAGTACATAGTCGCCATCATGCTCAGGCCAGGTCCATCTCCAGTGAGACTACTGCGCAGGTGTACTAATATCAGAGTGATAGCACATTAATAACAGAAATATAAGGATACTTAAAACAGTAACTTAACAGGTGTATAACATCATGTGTATGAATAGCATAAGAACTTTGTTTTTTACTTTAGTTATTACCATCACCTCTCCACTCATGGCCCTCCCTCCCCCTCTCTTTCCCCTTCCTCTCTCTCCTCCTCTTCTCTCTCGCTCTCTCCCATCTCCCCTTCTTCTCTCCCATCTCCCCTTCTTCTCCCCCTCTTCTCTCTCCCATCTCCCCCTCTTCTCTCCCATCTCCCCCTCTTCTCTCTCCCCCTCTTCTCTCTCCCCCTCTTCTCTCTCGCTCTCCCATCTCCCCCTCTTCTCTCTCTCGCATCTCCCCCTCTTCTCGCTCTCTCCCCCTCTTCTCTCTCTTCTCTCTCTCGCTCTCCCCTCTCGCTCTCTCTTCTCTCTCCTCTCTCCCTTCTCACTGTCTCTCTCCCCTTCCTCAGACAACACTTACCTGTGTCTGGCCGTGCTGGATGGGGTGTTGTGTGTGATCTTCCTGCATGGCCGTAGCTCTCCCCAGAGCTCTCCCTCTGCAACACCCTGTCTGATGAAGAGCCTCAGCTTCGAGGCCCAGCCTGAGGAGCTTGAGGAACACCCGCTGACCACCATGCACTATGCCCGCTCTGGCCTGGGCACTGCCACCCTGCACGGCAGGCTCATCGCTGCAGGTACGGAGATTTTAACCATTGTCTATTTAACCTTATATTTATACAGGTTATTCTCATTAAGATACAATCTCTTCACAGCAAGATAGAGCTGTTAGTTAACCAGCCACTGGGCCTCTATCTGGAGACTGGTACTGACCGGTCCCCAGTCTCACATCCTTCAAATCAGCCTTGGTTAAACTCACAACTGTCATCTTCAGTGCATTCGGAAAGTATTTAGACCCCTTGACTTTTTCCACATTTTGTTATTTTGCAGCCTTAATCTAAAATTGTTTAAATCTTTTTTTTTCATCATCAATCTACACAAAATATCCCATAATGACAAAGCAAAAAAAGATTTTTAGAAATGTTAGCAACAATAATATATATGTATATTTTTTGTGGATATAACATTTACATAAGTATTCAGACCCTTTACTCAGTACTTTGTTGAAGCATCTTTGGCAGCGATTACAGCCTTGAGTCTTCTTGAGAATGACGCTTCAAGCTTGGCACACCTGTATTTGGGGAGTTTCTCCCATTCATCAGATTCTCTCAAGCTCTGTGGTTGGATCGGGAGTGGATGGGGAGCACAGGTATTTTCCGGTCTCCAGAGATGTTAGATCGGGTTCAAGTCCAGGCTCTGGCAGGGCCATTCAAGGACATTCAGAGACTTGTTCCGAAGTCACTCCTGCGTTGTCTTGGATGTGTGCTTAGGGTCGTTGTCCTGTTGAAAGGTGAACTTTTGCCCCAGTCTGAGGTCTTGAGCGCCCTGGCGCAGGTTTTCATCACGGATCTCGCTGTACTTTGCTCCATTCATCTTTCCCTCAATCCTGACTCGTCTCCCAGTCCCTGCTGCTGCCACCACAATGCTTCACCGTAGCGAGGGTGCCAGGTTTACTCCAGACGTGACGGCTTGGCATTCAGGCAAAAGAGGTCAATCTTGGTTTCATCAGACCAGTTAATCTTGTTTCTCATCGTCTGAGTACTTTAGGTGCCTTTTGGCAAACTCCAAGGGGACCTTCAATGCTGCTGAATTTTTTTTCTACCCTTCCCTAGATCTGTGCCTCGACACAATCTTGTCTCGGAGCTCTACAGACAGTTCCTTCGACCTCATGGCTTGGTTTTTGCTCTGACATGCACTGTCAACTGTGGGACCTTTATATAGACAGGTGTGTGCCTTTCCAAATCATGTTTAATCAATTGAATTTACCACAGGTGGACTCCAATCAAGTTGTATAAACATCTGTTTGAGCTATAGGCTCACATTAAGGGTTCTGTAGGCCCAGACAGACCTGGTGTCCTCTGTTTGAGCTATAGGCTCACATTAACGGTTCTGTAGGCCCAGACAGACCTGGTGTCCTCTGTTTGAGCTATAGGCTCACATTAACGGTTCTGTAGGCCCAGACAGACCTGGTGTCCTCTGTTTGAGCTATAGGCTCACATTAAGGGTTCTGTAGGCCCAGACAGACCTGGTGTCCTCTGTTTGAGCTGTATGCTCACATTAAGGGTTCTGTAGGCCCGGACTGACCTGGCGTCCTCTGTTTGAGCTGTATGCTCACATTAAGGGTTCTGTACGCCCAGACTGACGTGGTGTCCTTTGTGTATTTTCCGTCTCCAGGAGGGTATAACCGAGAGGAGTGCCTGAGGACGGTGGAGTGTTACGACCCCAAAGACGACCGCTGGACCTTCACCGCTCCTATGCGGACTCCCAGGGCTCGCTTCCAGATGGCAGTGCTTATGGTACGACCCTGACCTTTGAACCCTAATTTCATAGGATTGACAGGTGCCTGTCTGACTTAACCCTGTCCCTCTGTCTCCTCTCATCTCTCATAGGGTCAGCTGTACGTGATGGGCGGCTCCAACGGCCACTCGGACGAGCTGAGCTGTGGGGAGACATACGATCCGCACACTGACACGTGGGCTCAGGTGCCAGAGCTCCGGACCAACCGCTGCAACGCAGGTGTCTGCTCATTGAACAACAAGCTGTTCGTGGTGGGAGGGTCGGACCCCTGTGGGCAGAAAGGCCTGAAGAACTGTGACGCTTTTGACCCTGTGACCAAGACCTGGAACAACTGTGCTCCCCTCAACATCAGTAAGCACCTATACCACACATACACTACGGAGCAATAGGAGGACGGGCTCATTGTAATGGCTGGAATGGAATCAATGGAACGGTGTGAAACACATCACACATATGGAAACCTCGTTTTAATCCGTTCCATTTACTCCATTCCAGCCATTACAATGAACCCGTCCTCTTAAAGCTCCTCCCACCAGCCTCCTCTGCTATACACAGACTGTATTGTACCTATATCTCTCATAGTGTACACTGAAGAAAAAGGTTCCAGGTAACGGACTTCTTTGTCTTGTCACCAGGGTGGAAGCCTTTACTAATGGTGCTTATCATTTATTGCATGTACTGTGTCAGTGAAGAACTGGAACAGTTTTGAGTTGGCCTGTGAATGTGAAAAGTGATTCAAGTGTGGCGTTAACTCTGTTCACCTAGGGAGGCACCAGGCTGCGGTGTGTGAGCTAGATGGCTTCATGTATGTGATTGGAGGTGCTGAATCGTGGAACTGCCTGAACACAGTGGAGCGTTACAACCCCGAGAACAACACCTGGACCCTGATCTCCCCCATGAACGTGGCCCGCAGGGGGGCTGGGGTGGCCGTCTACGCTGGTAAGACACTTCTCCATAGAAATATAGCATTCTGGTTCTATGGTCTGCTCTGAACTGGGGATTACCGTGTATAGGGTCATGGGTTCACTGGGGTGGGGATACAGTTTGCTTTGGTTGCAACCTTGGAAATTGACAGAAATATCCAAATCGTTGCTCCGATTTGTGCTGACCCTTCTCTCTCCTTCTCTTCCCGTCTCTAGGGAAGCTGTTCGTGGTTGGTGGGTTTGATGGCTCCCATGCCCTGCGCTGTGTTGAGGTGTACGACCCAGCCCGCAATGAGTGGAGGATGCTCGGTAGCATGACCGTGGCACGCAGCAATGCGGGTGTAGCCGTGCTGGGTGATTTCATCTGCGCTATGGGCGGCTTCGACGGAAACAACTTCTTGAACACGCTGGAGGTTTACGACCCCGAGACGGATGAGTGGAGCGACTGCGCCGATGCCCTCTCCTCCTCCGCCTGAGGGTTAAGGTTCAGAGGTCAATGGGGGGGGGGGGTACCTTTCCCAAACTAACAGGCTTAGTGACATAATCGTGTTTCGTGATGTTCCGTAGGTGAGTGGGAGGAAGGGGACAGAGGAATCATTTTGGCAGGGGGTCTTCAGTGAAGACTGGAATATTTGGGGGGATGGTTGCCGAAAGCAACATTAAGCCTTTGCATACAATATTTTTCGTGCTGTATATATTTTCCTTTTTGTCTTAAGAATGCCAACATTTAATACACTTTTAGTGCAATTTAGTTTTTTTGTTGTTGAAAGGTTTGTGTATTGTTTTCTGAGAAGAAGCTACTGTTTTGATCATCTCAAAACTACCTTGGACCTACTGGTCTGGTCAGGATGGGTGATGGTGCTGGAGAACCTTGGGTTGACTTGATTTAGAAGGTGATTCTGAATAGTTGTTTCCATTTTAAACTGTCATTTTAACTCCCACACACATTTAAAGATATGCAGTTTGAAGCCTTATTCAAAGAAAGAGGGTCACTCCCATCATGGCTTTGTCATTTAAACTGAAGCTGGATTTTGCTTTTCCAATCTTTAATGATGGCCTTTTTTTAAATATTTTTATACACTGCTGATTTACCAATAGAAGAAGTAGCTGACGCACATGACAACTGAGTCATCAAACGAAACCAGTGCCAGTTTAGTAACAACGCGAACACACACACACAACCAACCATGCTTCTGTGCTTGTTCTAACCAAGTATTTTGTTACTGCGTTTTGACTAATTCACGATTTGTAGAGATGCTGTTTTCTTTATTTCTTGTGTGGTGTTTTAAAAGGGGTTCAGACATTTGGCTTTTGACATTTTCTTTTTTGAGTTTAGAAGGATTGGATGGTCCTGTATCACATTTGTAACACGCTGATATTCCTTAACTAATAAACCATTTCAACCTGACGGCGTGTGCTCTTGTACTTTTCTTTTTCCCAACGAATACAGTACTAGAAATGACTCAGGTTTGACTGGGGTGCGTTCAGTATGACGCAAAGGTGTGTAACGCTGAATTCAACGGAAACGATACTGTACTGAACGACCAGTTGAAAAAAACTTGATTTATGGTGGCCTAGAGAGCAATTACCGTATGGTGTGCTGCACGAGTTTTGTGATTTCAAATAGTCACACCCATATTGTTCAGGCCACACCAACCAAACGGGATCAAACGTACCTCAAAGGCTGTTGAAGAATGGTGTGCACCGTTTTCGGGAAATGTGCCTTTCCGTACAAACCGTCACACAACGTAGCAAACAGAACACACACCTTGTTTGTTAGAGCTGTGACTGTCAAACATTCTCTGTCTTTTAGGTAGTGTAGCGATGGGTCACGTATACCACAGTGTTCTAATGAAAGAACCACCTGATTATACTTCTACTCTATAAACTTTCCATCGATTGGACGTTGCAAGTCACTACTTAATCCCCCAGGACACAATTACACAAACTAATATACACTGCTCAAAAAAATAAAGGGAACACTTAAACAACACAATGTAACTCCAAGTCAATCACACTTCTGTAAAATCAAACTGTCCACTTAGGAAGCAACACTGATTGACAATAAATTTCACATGCTGTTGTGCAAATGGAATAGACAAAAGGTGGAAATTATAGGCAATTAGCAAGACACCCCCAAAAAAGGAATGATTCTGCAGGTGGTGACCACAGACCACTTCTTAGTTCCTATGCTTCCTGGCTGATGTTTTGGTCACTTTTGAATGCTGGCGGTGCTTTCACTCTAGTGGTAGCATGAGACGGAGTCTACAACCCACACAAGTGGCTCAGGGAGTGCAGCTCATCCAGGATGGCACATCAATGCGAGCTGTGGCAAAAAGGTTTGCTGTGTCTGTCAGCGTAGTGTCCAGAGCATGGAGGCGCTACCATGACAGGCCAGTACATCAGGAGACGTGGAGGAGGCCGTAGGAGGGCAACAACCCAGCAGCAGGACCGCTACCTCCGCCTTTGTGCAAGGAGGTGCACTGCCAGCGCACTGCAAAATGGCCTCCAGCAGGCCACAAATGTGCCTGTGTCAGCATATGGTCTCACAAGGGGTCTGAGGATCTCATCTCGGTACCTAATGGCAGTCAGGCTACCTCTGGCGAGCACATGGAGGGCTGTGCGGCCCCACAAAGAAATGCCACCCCACACCATGACTGACCCACCGCCAAACCGGTCATGCTGGAGGATGTTGCAGGCAGCAGAACGTTCTCCACGGCGTCTCTAGACTCTGTCACGTCTGTCACATGTGCTCAGTGTGAACCTGCTTTCATCTGTGAAGAGCACAGGGCGCCAGTGGCGAATTTGCCAATCTTGGTGTTCTCTGGCAAATGCCAAACGTCCTGCACGGTGTTGGGCTGTAAGCACAACCCCCACCTGTGGACGTCGGGCCCTCATACCACCCTCATAGAGTCTGTTTCTGACCGTTTTGAGCAGACAAACGGTCTGGCAGTGCACCTCCTTGCACAAAGGCGGAGGTAGCGGTCCTGCTGCTGGGTTGTTGCCCTCCTACGGCCTCCTCCACGTCTCCTGATGTACTGGCCTGTCTCCTGGTAGCGCCTCCATGCTCTGGACACTACGCTGACAGACACAGCAAACCTTTTTGCCACAGCTCGCATTGATGTGCCATCCTGGATGAGCTGCACTCCCTGAGCCACTTGTGTGGGTTGTAGACTCCGTCTCATGCTACCACTAGAGTGAAAGCACCGCCAGCATTCAAAAGTGACCAAAACATCAGCCAGGAAGCATAGGAACTGAGAAGTGGTGTGTGGACACCACCTGCAGAACCATTCCTTTTTTGGGGGTGTCTTGCTAATTGCCTATAATTTCTACCTTTTGTCTATTCCATTTGCACAACAGCATGTGAAATTTATTGTCAATCAGTGTTGCTTCCTAAGTGGACAGTTTGATTTCACAGAAGTGTGATTGACTTGGAGTTACATTGTGTTGTTTAAGTGTTCCCTTTATTTTTTTGAGCAGTGTATATTGAGATTCAGCCAAATTGCAAAATGTGTTGACAAAAAACTCTAAGTTTAGTTGACTTCCACTCAATGTCAAAACGTATTAAATCAAGTAAACAAAAAACTGTTTACTCAACTTGGAAATTCATAAACCTGTAGTCAAATTTACTGAAGCAACATTAGTTGTGTTGATTAGAAATTAAGTTCAACACAACTTATCTTGTCTATACTTACAGTATGTAACTAAGTTGAATCAACAAAGACTGTGTATAATCAAATTAGAAATTCACAACCAAAAAATCTAATCAATTGGAAAAAACACAACCACTGTTCAGATGACTTCAACTTCGTTTTGTGGGGTGGAGCTATTAGAATAAAACCTAGCATGCTTTGCAACTGTCCATTTTTGACATTTACATTTTGGTTATTTAGCAGACCCTTTTATCCAGAGAGTCTTCAGTTAGTGCATTTAACGAAGGTAGATAAACATCCACATTTTAAAAAGTAACAAGTAAAAAGGTTATGTAACCGTTTCTGAAAATGTCATTGTAGTTGTTGGATGGTTGACATTACTAAGTATATTGCCAGTTTTGAAACTGGTGGAAAAGCTCACACATGAGCAAGAGAGACTAAAGTGAGTGCTTTCAGAAAGTATTTATACCCCTTGACATATTCCACATTTTGTTGTGTTACAGCCTGGATTCAAATGGATGACAATGTATTCTCACCCATCTACACGCAATAAATACCCTGTTATAACAAAGAGAAAACATGTTTTAAGATTTTAAGTGTGTTGTCATGTGCCTTTTACTGAGGAGTGGCTTCCGTCTGGCTACTCTACCATAAAGGCCTGATTGGTGGAGTGCTGCAGAGATGGTTGTCCTTTTGTAAGTTTCTCCCATCTCCCTGACCAAGGTCCTTCTCCCCAGATTGCCCAGGCACCAGCTCTAGGAAGAGTCTTGGTGGTTCCAAACTTCTTCCATTTAAGAATGATGGAGGCCACTGTGTTCTTGGGGACCTTCAATGCGGCAGAAATGTTTTGGTACCCTTCCCCAGATCTGTGCCTCGACACAATCCTGTCTCGGAGCTCTACGGACAATTCCTTTGACCTCTTAGCTTGGTTTTTGCTCTTACATGCACTGTCAACTGTGGGACCTTATATAGACAGGTGTGTGCCTTTCCAAATCATGTCCAATCAATTTAATTTACCACAGGTGGACTCCAATCAAGTTGTAGAAACATCTCAAGGATGATCAACGGAAACACGATGCACCTGAGCTCAATTTCAAGTCTCATAACAAAGGGTCTGAATACTTATGTAAATAATGTATTTCTGTTTTTAATACATTTGCAAACATTTCTAAAACCCTGTTTTCACTTTGTCATTATGGGGTATTGTGATGTCATTATGGGATATTGTGATGTCATTATGGGGTATTGTGATGTCATGGGCTATTGTGTGTAGATTGATTAGGATTTTTTTTATTTTATACATTTAGAATAAGGCTGTAATGTAACAAAATGTGGGGAAAGTCAATGGGTCTGAATACTTTCTGAAGGCACTGTATGTAAAGTAGATATTTCTGTATTTATAAAAACACATTTCACTGTCATTATGGGGTATTGTGTGTAGATGGGTGAGAGAAAATGTATTTAATCCACTTTGAATTCAGGCTGTAACACAACAAATGTGGAATAAGTCAAGGGTTATGAATACTTTCTGAAGAAACTCTATTTAACCTGAAAGTCAGTTAGATTAATTGAAAATATAATACATTCGGTGTTAGTATAACTCTACATTTAAAGATGATATAACTAAAGTTGAAATTGATTCAACTATGAATAATAGTAGGTTATACTGACAAATGGTGAAGTTGACTTAACTACCTTTTATTAGTCAAAGTACATTTGATGTAAATTAGAATGGTTTGAATTTTAAAGTTGATAGAGCTTGAATAAGCCCATATAACTTTATGACTAGAAATAATCAATTGAAACAAATAATTTTTAACAGTATACTATTACCAAATATAGCATTTCTCTCGCTCTCTCTCCCCTCCTCTATCTCCCACCATCTCTTCTCTGCACGAGCAGAAACTTCTGGCAGGTGACTAGCAGCATGGTCTCTGCAGGAGTCTAAGCTTCTCTACCACTTGGTTTCCACTGGGACATGAATATCTACCCTCCTACCTCACTAAGAGGGCTTTTTCTGTTCCCATTACAGTCTAATTTGGGAGAGATTAGACTAAGTTTAGTGTACCTGCAGAAGGAGGGAGAGCAGGTCAGTCCGGTCACATGATCTCTAAAGGGTTGGTGGGTGAACCAAGCTGCACCTGAGTTGCACTTGTGCTCCTTGAATGACCCTGTCCTTGGACATTGGGAGAATCTCAATTGCATACTCCTCGTGTCCTCTCACCTCACTTCCTTCCCAAAACCCATTGGAGGAGAAGGTCAGAGGGGAGAGACCTCTGGCTTTCTCATCCAATGGGTTTTGAGGAGGCGAGGAGAGGAGGCGAGTAGTATGCAATTGTGATTCTTCCATTGGGTACCTAACACCTGTCTGTCAAAGACCACTAATTCCTTCCTTCTCCACTGCACGTTCTGTTCATTCACTAATCCCTCCTCCCCCCTCTGTAGTCAATTCACAAAATGGCCTCTTGTAATCTGAACAGTCAGGCAATAAACCTGTCAATCACGTCACAACCTGGCTGGGGGAAGTAGGCCAATCACATCACAACCTGGCTGGGGGAAGTAGGCCAATCACGTCGCAACCTGGCTGGGGGAAGTAGGCTAATCACGTCACAACCTGGCTGGGGGAAGTAGGCCAATCACGTCACAACCTGGCTGGGGGAAGTTGGCCAATCACGTCACAACCTGGCTTAGGGAAGTAGGCCAATCACGTCACAACCTGGCTGGGAGAAGTAGGCCAATCACGTCACAACCTGGCTGGGGGAAGTAGGCCAATCACGTCACAACCTGGCTGGGGGAAGTAGGCCAATCACGTCACAACCTGGCTGGGGGAAGTAGGCCAATCACGTCACAACCTGGCTGGGGGAAGTAAGCCAATCACGTCACAACCTGGCTGGGGGAAGTAGGCAACTGAGTAAGCCAAAAGGGTTGGGGTCGAGGGCAGCACTTCCTGCTGAACTGAGAGGTCATGGCTTTTGGCCAGGCCATGTCAAACAATGACCTACCCAATAGGAATATAATTCTAATTCTATGGACCTACCTGAGTGACGATTCATTTTACTATTCCCCCCATCACATCTTTATTGGGGGAACCAGAGAATAGAAGGCATTCGACAGTGTGAGGGTACCGGTACTTATTTTTGTCTATATTATTTTTTTGTACCCTTCACCAGGAAAATGGTTGGATGCCTCGGCTACAGCAGACTACTTTTGAACTAGAAAATACTGCATGATGATAAACCTGTTGTTTTTCTTTACCTGTTGATGTGAACAGAGAAGGCTGTATCTCCTTTCCTGAGAGTTATGAGACGGAGAGCGGAAGTATTCATCCTCTGGGGTGTGCTTCTTTGTGAAGGCGAAGAAGAAAAAAACATAATTTGCGACAAATAATGCCATTGTAATTGAGTAGAGTGAAACCCTTCTCACAGTGAATCAGATACTGTCAGACATACTGTCAGAGACAGAGGAGAGACATAGGCTAGGCACCCATAGGGATATTATGGGCTTAAAGCCAGGATTCAATCCGATCCGCCCTGTTCGGCTATGCACTTTTAAAGAAAGTTCGTGGAGGCTGCATTCACGGTAAACACTGTATATGTAGGCTCAATTGGATAATTACCTTTAAATGTCAAGCATGCTATGATGCGCAGATCGGAATGAATCCAGGCCGTAGCTAGGGTTAGGGTCACACATGATTTATCATATCAAAGGGAGGTTTGTAATAAAACAGCATTAAATAAGGTTCACTAACTGTGAGATTAGACCAATCCTCAACGTTGGACCTATCATCTAATCTACAGGATGTCAAGTATCTGTGGTTTCTGAGGCACGGGAAGAATCTCATGTCCTCTCCTCATCTGCTTTTGTAAAAGGTCAAAGGTCATTGAGGAACGTAAGGCTAATCCCATTTACAGGCGGTGGAATCCCCAAATAAATGTGTGGAAATTATAAAAACGAATGTAGCGATACGTTTTATAGATAGGCCTATACGGATACGTAGAGTACCCATTTTCCTTCCCAATTTCCTGGTTTCCAGTTGGTAGTTACAGTCTTGTCTCATTGCTGCAACTCCCGTACCCACTCGGGATAGGCGAAGGTCGAGAGCCAAGAGTCCTCCGAAACACGACCCAACCAAGCCGCACTGCTTCTTGAAACAATGCCCGCTTTCACCCGGTAGCCAGCCACACCAGTGTGACGGAGGAAACACCGTACACCTGGCGACCGTGTCAGCGTGCATACAACCCGGCCCGCCACAGTAGTCGCTAGAGCCCTTTGGGGCCTTAGACCACCGGGCCACCCGGGAGGCCCAGAGTGTTTTTAAATGGTTGCATGCTTTTCTCCTCAAAGAAAAACAACAGCTGATTGAAAAGGGGGTGTGGTGAATTTTAAAACCCGTGTGCGCTAGCCGCCGAGGGGAGCTTACTCCCATTTTCCCAATAACAAATTGACACGCTCTTCGACCACTTATCACTTATTGGTTGAGAATCTCCCAAGAAGTTCAGTGCAGCCCTGCAGTTTCACTTTGACCCCCTCCAAACACCCCACTGTATGACATGTAAGTGCTCTGCTTCACACTGCAGTTTCACATTGACCCCCTCCAAACACCCCACTGTATGACCTGTAAGTGCTCTGCTTCACCCTGCAGTTTCACATTGACCCCCTCCAAACACCCCACTGTATGACATGTAAGTGCTCTGCTTCACACTGCAGTTTCACATTGACCCCCTCCAAACACCCCACTGTATGACCTGTAAGTGCTCTGCTTCACCCTGCAGTTTCACATTGACCCCCTCCAAACACCCCACTGTATGACCTGTAAGTGCTCTGCTTCACCCTGCAGTTTCACTTTGACCCCCTCCAAACACCCCACTGTATGACCTGTAAGTGCTCTGCTTCACACTGCAGTTTCACATTGACCCCCTCCAAACACCCCACTGTATGACCTGTAAGTGCTCTGCTTCACCCTGCAGTTTCACATTGACCCCCTCCAAACACCCCACTGTATGACCTGTAAGTGCTCTGCTTCACACTGCAGTTTCACATTGACCCCCTCCAAACACCCCACTGTATGACCTGTAAGTGCTCTGCTTCACCCTGCAGTTTCACTTTGACCCCCTCCAAACACCCCACTGTATGACCTGTAAGTGCTCTGCTTCACCCTGCAGTTTCACTTTGACCCCCTCCAAACACCCCACTGTATGACCTGTAAGTGCTCTGCTTCACACTGCAGTTTCACTTTGACCCCCTCCAAACACCCCACTGTATGACCTGTAAGTGCTCTGCTTCACACTGCAGAGTGTAATCTCAGCCATCTCAACTGATGTCCCGGCCATTGGACTCATACACTGATTCCCTTACTCACCTCAGCCGGGTCTGCTGCAGCACACTGCTCCACACTGATCCCCTTACTCACCTCAGCTGGGTCTGCTGCAGCACACTGTTCCACGCTGATCCCCTTACTCACCTCAACTGGGTCTGCTGCAGCACACTGTTCCACACTGATCCCCTTACTCACCTCAGCCGGGTCTGCTGCAGCACACTGTTCCACGCTGATCCCCTTACTCACCTCAGCCGGGTCTGCTGCAGCACACTGTTCCACGCTGATCCCCTTACTCACCTCAGCCGGGTCTGCTGCAGCACACTGTTCCACGCTGATCCCCTTACTCACCTCAGCCGGGTCTGCTGCAGCACACTGTTCCACGCTGATCCCCTTACTCACCTCAGCCGGGTCTGCTGCAGCACACTGTTCCACACTGATCCCCTTACTCACCTCAGCTGGGTCTGCTGCAGCACACTGTTCCACGCTGATCCCCTTACTCACCTCAGCCGGGTCTGCTGCAGCACACTGTTCCACGCTGATCCCCTTACTCACCTCAGCTGGGTCTGCTGCAGCACACTGTTCCACGCTGATCCCCTTACTCACCTCAGCCGGGTCTGCTGCAGCACACTGTTCCACGCTGATCCCCTTACTCACCTCAGCTGGGTCTGCTGCAGCACACTGTTCCACACTGATCCCCTTACTCACCTCAGCTGGGTCTGCTGCAGCACACTGTTCCACGCTGTGCTTTATAGTTGTGTGTAATGTGACAATAACGCAACTCAAGTCAGATTCAATTCAAAAACTTTAATGCATTGTATAACAAGAGTTATAAGAAATTGTACATTATGTTGATCAAACAAAAATATGTGCTTTAATTTAACTATTTACATCTTTACAAATGAACACATCCAAGACAAATATTAACAGGCCTGAGACGGTCATATCACAAGCCTACAGCAGAGCCATGATGCCATAACAGACAGCATAATTTATGTCACGTTGAACCGTCTGACTCCCTGTGTAAGTCACAGCCTGGGAGAGCACAACCAATCACCATTCATTACATCACCTGGCGTACCACTTATGGTGCAACAGGAATAATAAGATGATGGTCTATTTCCTGAATGCTGAGGAATATGGAGATGATGTTAGGTAGTCATGGAGATGTCATGGTCTATTTGATGGAGCGCGATGGGACAAGGACATCCCGGCAGGCCAAACCCTCCCCTAACCCGGACGACTCTGGGCCAATTTTTCGCCACCCCATGTGTCTCCCGGTCGCAGACGGCTGCGACAGAGCCTGGACTCGAACCCAGAATTTCTAGTGGCACAGCTAGCACTGTGATACAGCGCCTTAGACAACTGCGCCACTCGGGAGGCCCAAGAACTTGATCTTAACTGACTAGTTAAACAAAGATAAATAAAGAAATTGAAAAAAATACTTAATGCTGAGGAATATGGAGACGATGTTGGCTCAATCATGGATGTGGGCAGTCATGTATTTTTGTATAGAATGTGGGTTTATCGTGTAGGTCCTCCTTAAAACAGCACGACAAGCTGAAAGTGAAAACCCACACTACAATCAAAGGTCATAGTAACAGAGAGAGTAGCACGATGACAGAGTTTAAACATGTCAGAAAAAACTGCCATTCTGTATGTGTAAACATTCCAATCCCGTAGCTAGGTTTCCATCCAATTTGCGACAGATTTTCATGTGAATATTCATCAATCTGCATTAAATAATATATGCATTGTCCCAGCAGAGACGTTTCCATCAGTCTGTGCGTGATGACGTAGTGCACATAAAAATAAAGTTTGTGGTTAAATTCCCATGTAGCGAATGAAAAATACAAGTTCAATGGGTTTCCATCGCATTTTCAACTGTACTGATGGTTTTGTCATCAACTGTTGCGTTCTATAGCAAATGTGCCCACTCTGGTCTTGACATGTGCTCTCTAAAAAATTTATTTTTTCATGCATCAGGTTATTCATCCGCATGAAATGGTTGGATGGAAACCTGGTCTGTGTGAAGATAACAACATATTTGGAAGATCCATATCCCCACTGATGGAGGCCCAAAATGGCTACTGTAGGACGCACCAGAAACAACAAAATGGCACCCTATTCCCTATATAGTGCACTACTTTAGACCAGAGCCCTATGGGGCATTTGGGAAGCAGCAGCCCATAAATAAAGAAAATAGGAACACAAGGCTTTATTCATTGGGTTTTTTACAGAAATGTTTGGTGATCGACTAGGAATGCCTTGATCGACCGGTTGGTGACCACTGCTCTACACCAACATCCACACACAAGAAACTAAATTAAGTCAGAAAAGGTGCTGAATGAAATTGGTCAGCTCTATATGAAAACAGTGGCTTCAAGTAAAGTTGTTGAGTTGTGATATGATGCAATTTGAGGCCTCTGGTAGGATGTTTTAGTCCAAACTTCCTTGTTGTGGTCCAATCAGGGCCAGGTGCTTGGTGTGGCCTGCCGGGACGTGACCTCAGCGCAGCGCTCTAGACTGACGTTCAGTTCAGCCAACTGGGTCCCCCCCACACACAGCTTCTCCCTGTGAACACACACACAGGTCAGAACTAGAACATACAAACACAGGCCTGATCCAAAACACACACAGGTCAGATCAAGAACATACAAACACAGGCCTGATCCAAAACACACACAGGTCAGATCAAGAACACACAAACACAGGCCTGATCCAAAACACACACAGGTCAGAACTAGAACATACAAACACAGGCCTGATCCAAAACACACACACGTCAGAACTAGAACACACAAACACAGGCCTGATCCAAAACACACACACAAAGATAGAGAAAAAGAAAGAAAGGGTACAAGGGAGAGAAGAGAGAGAGAATAGAAAAGAGAGAGGGAATAGAAGAGAGAGAGAGGGGGAATAGAAGAGAGAGAGAGGGGGAATAGAAGAGAGAGAGAGGGGGAATAGAAGAGAGAGAGGGAATAGAAGAGAGAGAGGGGGAATAGAATAGAGAGAGAGAGGGAATAGAAGAGAGAGAGAGGGGGAATAGAAGAGAGAGAGAGGGGGAATAGAAGAGAGAGAGAGGGGGAATAGAAGAGAGAGAGAGGGGGAATAGAAGAGAGAGAGAGGGGGAATAGAAGAGAGAGAGGGGGAATAGAAGAGAGAGAGAGAGGGGGAATAGAAGAGAGAGAGAGGGGGAATAGAAGAGAGAGAGAGAGGGAATATAAGAGAGAGAGGGAATATAAGAGAGAGAGAGAATAGAAGAGAGAGAGAATAGAAGAGAGAGGGAATAGAAGAGAATAGAGGAGAGAGAATAGAGGAGAGAGAGAGAGACTAGAAAACAAAGCCAAAAGTCTTCTCATGCTTTGTTGATTTCGAAAAAGCTTTTGACTCAATTTGGCATGAGGGTCTGCTATACAAATAGATTGAAAGTGGTTTTGGAGGAAAAACATTCAACATTATAAAATCCATGTACACAAACAACAAATGTGCGGTTAAAATTGGCAAAAAACACACATTTCTTTCCACAGGGTCATGGGGTAATAAAGGGATGCAGCTTGAGCCCCACCCTCTTCAACATACATATCAACTAATTGGCGAGGGCACTGGAAGTCTGCAGCACCCGGCCTCACCCTACTAGAATCTGAAGTTAAATGTCTACTGCTGGCTGATGATCTGGTGCTTCTGTCCCCAACCAAGGAGGACCTACAGCAGCACCTAGATCTTCTGCACAGATTCTGTCAGACCTGGGCCCCTTAAGTGAATCTCAGTAAGACAAAAATAATGGTGTTCCAAAAAAGGTCCAGTTGCCCGGACCACAAATACAATTTCCACACCGTTGCCCTAGAGCACACAAAAAACTATACATACCTCGGCTGAGAATGGTCTGACAGACAAGGCAAGAAGGGCGTTCTACGCCATCAAAGGAAACAAAATCCGACATACCACTTAGGATCTGGCTAAAAACGGTTGAATCAGTTATAGAACCCATTGCCCTTTATGGTTGTGAGGTCTGGGGTCCGCTCACCAACCAAGAATTCACAAAATGGAACAAACACCAAATTGAGACTGCGTGCAGAATTCTGCAAAAATATCCTCTGTGTACAACGTAAAACACCAAATAATGCATGCAGAGCAGAATTAGGCCGATACCTGCTAATTATCAAAATCTAGAAAAGAGCCGTTAAATTCTACAACCACCTAAAAGGAAGCGATTCCCAAACCTTCCATAACAAAGCCATCACCTACAGAGAGATGAACCTGGAGAAGAGCCCTCTAAGCAAGCTGGTCCTAGGGCTCTGTTCACAAACACAAACACACCCCACAGAGCCCCAGGACAACAGCACAGTTAGACCCAACCAAATCATGAGAAAACAAAAAGATAATTATTTCCAATGTGTCAAGTAATTAACAAAAAAACAGAGCAAACTAGAATGCTATTTGGCCCTAAACAGAGAGTACACAGTGGCAGAATACCTGACCACTGTGACTGACCCAAACTTAAGTAAAGCTTTGACTATGTACAGACTCAGTGAGCATAGCCTTGCTATTGAGAGGCCACCAAAGGCAGACCTGGCTCTCAAGAGAAGACAGGCTATGTGCACACTGCCCACAAAATGAAGTGGAAACTGAGCGGCACTTCCTAACCTCCTGCCAAATGTATGACCATATTAGAGACACATATTTCCCTTTTAGATAAACTTCACTATTGGGTGAAATAGATAAACTTCACTATTGGGTGAAATAGCACAAGTTGACATCACAGCAGCAAGATGTGTGACCTGTTGCCACAAGAATAGGGAAACGAGTGAAGAACAAACACCATTGTAAATACAACCCATATTTATATATTTTTTCCCCCCTTTGTACTTTTGTATTTGCACATCTTTACAACACTGTATATACACATATGACATTTGAAATATCTTTATTCCTTTGGAACTTCTGTGAGTGTAATGTTTACTGTTCATTTTGTTATTGTTTATTTCACTTTTGTTAATTATCTAGTTCACTTGCTTTGGCAATGTAAACATATGTTTCCCATGCCAATAAAGCCGTTAAATTGAATTGAAGGACACAGAGGGAATAGAGTATCCAGAGAGAGAAGAGGAGATAGAGAGGAAAGAGACCGAGAGAGAGAGAGAATAGAGGAGAGAGAGAGAGAGATAATAGAGGAGAGAGATAGGAAAGAGAGAGCGAGAGAGAGAGAATAGGAGAGAGAAAGAGAGAGAGAGAGAGAATAGAGGAGAGAGAGAGAGAGTGAGGGAGAAAGAGAGCAATGCCACTATCCAGAATGTCCCTTTCTGTGAAATTAATGGAGTAGTCCAGTCACTCCTGCCCCAAGGCACGGTAGAACACAATGGAGTAGTCCAGTGACTCCTGCCCCAAGGCACAGTGGAACACAATGGAGTAGTCCAGTGACTCCTGCCCCAAAGCACAGTAGAACACAATGGAGTAGTCCAGTGACTCCTGCCCCAAGGCACAGTGGAACACAATGGAGTAGTCCAGTGACTCCTGCCCCAAAGCACAGTGGAACACAATGGAGTAGTCCAGTCACTCCTGCCCCAAGGCACGGTAGAACACAATGGAGTAGTCCAGTGACTCCTGCCCCAAGGCACAGTGGAACACAATGGAGTAGTCCAGTGACTCCTGCCCCAAAGCACAGTAGAACACAATGGAGTAGTCCAGTGACTCCTGCCCCAAGGCACAGTGGAACACAATGGAGTAGTCCAGTGACTCCTGCCCCAAAGCACAGTGGAACACAATGGAGTAGTCCAGTCACTCCTGCCCCAAGGCACGGTAGAACACAATGGAGTAGTCCAGTGACTCCTGCCCCAAGGCACAGTAGAACACAATGGAGTAGTCCAGTGACTCCTGCCCCAAGGCACAGTGGAACACAATGGAGTAGTCCAGTGACTCCTGCCCCAAAGCACAGTAGAACACAATGGAGTAGTCCAGTGACTCCTGCCCCAAGGCACAGTGGAACACAATGGAGTAGTCCAGTGACTCCTGCCCCAAAGCACAGTAGAACACAATGGAGTAGTCCAGTGACTCCTGCCCCAAGGCACAGTGGAACACAATGGAGTAGTCCAGTGACTCCTGCCCCAAAGCACAGTGGAACACAATGGAGTAGTCCAGTCACTCCTGCCCCAAGGCACGGTAGAACACAATGGAGTAGTCCAGTGACTCCTGCCCCAAGGCACAGTGGAACACAATGGAGTAGTCCAGTGACTCCTGCCCCAAGGCACAGTAGAACACAATGGAGTAGTCCAGTGACTCCTGCCCCAAGGCACAGTGGAACACAATGGAGTAGTCCAGTGACTCCTGCCCCAAAGCACAGTAGAACACAATGGAGTAGTCCAGTGACTCCTGCCCCAAGGCACAGTGGAACACAATGGAGTAGTCCAGTGACTCCTGCCCCAAGGCACAGTAGAACACAATGGAGTAATTCAGTGACTCCTGCCCCAAGGCACAGTAGAACACAATGGAGTAGTCCAGTGACTCCTGCCCCAAGGCACAGTAGAACACAATGGAGTAGTCCAGTGACTCCTGCCCCAAGGCACAGTAGAACACAATGGAGTAGTCCAGTGACTCCTGCCCCGAGGCACAGTAGAACACAATGGAGTAGTCCAGTGACTCCTGCCCCAAGGCACAGTAGAACACAATGGAGTAGTCCAGTGACTCCTGCCCCGAGGCACAGTAGAACACAACGGGAGACTGTGCCCTCCTCAAATGGCTGAGCGAGTGAGCACACGCACACACACAGAGAACATTTAGAACACCACAATGTGACCCAAAAACACATGACTGTTCTCCATGGGGTTACCTCATTTCACACTTGCGGTTTTGTCAGCATTTGACCAGCTCAGTGTCTTACTGTGATGTTGTTCTCTTCAGATGAGAGTATTGGTGTGACGTGTACACAGCACGTCTCTAACTGCAGGACTAATGGAATCCATGTGCACATGCACACAAAGTGGCACTCTATATCGTCTCCCATTAGAGACACTGAGGACGCTTGTTGCTTGTTTGTTTCCTCCTCTCTCTTTGTTCCCTTCGGGACATTACATAACAGGGAAAGAAAGAGAGGAATCTGCTGAACGTACCCCTCCCTCCCTCATCTGTGCTGTGGTGTTTCTGTAACCATAGAGAGATGGCAGGTTTCAGTACGGACCGATGGCTCTGCCCTCCTTTCTAAGCTACTCCCACGTGGCACTGGGCTGCCTGTCACATCAGATGTGGATTCACGCTTCAGTTAGTGTGAAACACCTCTCTGTCTCTGTGCCTCTCAGGGATGTATGGAGGTACGGAGAGGAGATGTTTGAAGAGTACCGCTACACAGTAAAAAGTGTTGAACATCTATTTTTATCGTGAGAAAGGTCACCTCAGCTGGATTTTTAGGCATGAAAGGCATGTCACAATTGACACATTTTTCTACTATTTTTCCTAAACATATTTGATGCTTATCTGTGCTCCTCTCATTTTAATTCCAGTACTTGAATTTCAGAGTGCCAAATTCAAGTACTTTAAGCACCTCAAGTACCTTGTGTGACCCCTGTAATGTTTCAGAGGTATTTGTAAGTCTTCTGTGGACATGAATCAGCCAAGCCCCCATGTTTTTAGTTTTAATCAAACAAATGGTCTGACTCCAACTGTAATCATCAGCAGAACAGGAACACAGCAGAAATCTATTCATAATAATAGCATCATTTGTGTCAATGTTATGCGGCAGTATAGTAATGATTTAGTGGTAGTTCAGTAATGATTTAGTGGTAGTTCAGTAATGATTTAGTGGTAGTTCAGTAATGATTTAGTGGTAGTTCAGTAATGATTTCCTTTTCTTTGACTGCTCTGTTCACAACCCTTACTGGTTATTATGGAAACAGTGTCATAACCTTGAAAATACAGGAGAAGGAGTTCAGAAATGAGTTATTTTTCCATTCAGCAGGTGGGAAAATGACCTTTGCTTTGGAATTGAGGACAAGTACTACTGGTTTATATGTTAATAAGAAACTGCACCATACTCATTTACATTGTACACAAGTGCCCTCTAAAAAGGTCACTTATAAAACAAACGGAATGGAACTGAATTGCATCACAAAGGATGGTAGAACTCTTGACTCGGAAGTGCAGTTATTTTCCCCTCTGAAATCTGACAGCTCACCCTCAGCTGGAGGCTGTCTGGCTGGGCAACACACATGACACACCGCACCACACCCTCCGGTGTTTCTGTGTGACTGACTGAGCTGTTGATCTCTAACGTGTGTGTTGATGACATAACCTCCGTGTAGCCAGCGGTGGCTGGTGACTGACTGTGATAAGGCGGCAGTGTTTAAGGTTGTGTCTGAGGGAATTAATTATGTATGGAAGAGAACAGAGAGACAGATTAAACACTATGCCGGAAAACACACAGAGGCACACACACACAGAGGCAAACGCACACACACGATAAATGCTAACTGTGTGTGGACAGTGAACAAGGTGAGATGAAGGGTAGTGGTGGAAGGTCTAGTCAGGCGTGTGACGTCACCTAATCCCCTGCCAGACGGCACTCCCCTCTGTGTTAGTAAAGCCACTGACCCTACAGCACGATGACAGCCCTACTGGGCCATGACAACCACAACCACATCTTTCCCCATGACTGACGTGTGTGTAGACAAGGCTCTGAAGACCGAATTAATGTGTGTGGAGTGGACATGGGACAGAGTGTGTGTGTGTGTGTGTGTGTGTGTGTGTGTGTGTGTGTGTGTGTGTGTGTGTGTGTGTGTGTGTGTGTGTGTGTGTGTGTGTGTGTGTGTGTGTGTGTGTGTAACATATGTATAACAAGACAGACTGTGTGTATGGAAAGGTGACCGACAGGCTGATATGTCAGGGAGGTTGATGACTGACTTCCCGGAGAGCTGTTTTTTCATATAGACAGCGCCTTCAGAAAGTAGACACACTCTTTGACTTTTTCCATATTTGGTTGTTAGACTGATTTTAAAATAGAATGACATTTCTTTGTCACTGGCCTACAAACAATAATACCCCATAACGTCAAAGTGGATTTAAAAAAAAAAAAATTACGAAAGGTTTCCAAATGTATTAAAAATGAGTCAATAAGTATTCAACCCCTTTGTTATGGCAAACCTAAATAAGTTCAGGGGTACAAATTTGCTTAACAAGTCACGTAATACGTTGCATGGACTCTGTGTGCAATAATAGTGTTTAACATCATTCTTTAAATGACTACCTCCTCTCTGTACCCCACACATACACATAATTATAAGGTCCCGTAGTCGAGCAGTGAATTTCAAACCCAGATTCAACCACACAGACCAGGGAGGTTTTTCAATGCCTCGCAAATAAGGGCAACTATTGGTAGATGGGTAAAAGTAAAAATAAAGCAGACATTGAATATTCCTTTGAGCATGGTGAAGTTATTAACTACACTTTGGATGGTGTATCAGTACATCCAGTCACTACAAAGATACAGGCGCTGTTCCTAACTCAGTTGCCGAAGAGGAAGGAAACCGCTCAGGGATTTCACGATGATGCCAATGGTGATTTTAAAACAGTTACAGAGTTTAATGGCTGTGATAGGAGATAACTGAGGATGGATCAACAACATTGTAGTTACTCTACAATACAAAACTAATTGACAGAGTGAAAAGATGACTATACAGAAGCAAAAAATGCATCCAGGCACTAAAGTAATACTGCAGAAAATGTGGCAAAGCAATTCACTTTTTGTCCTGAATACAAAGTGCTGTATTTGACTTGCCCCAAACATATTACTGAGTACCACTCTCCATATTTTCAAGCATAGTGGTGGCTGCATCATGTTATGGGTATGCTTGTAATCGTTAAGGACTGGGGAGTTTCTCAGGATAAAAATGGAACGGAGCTAAGCACAGGCAAAATCCTAGAAGAAAACTTGGTTCAGTCTGCTTTCCACAAGACACTGGGAGATGAATTCAGTTTTGACTTAAATCTATCTGAAAATCTACGGCAAGACATGAACATGGTTGTCTAGCAATGATCAACAACTAATTTGACAGAGCTTGAAGAATTAAAAAAATAATAATGGACAAATTAACAACCCAGGCATGGAAAGCTCTTGGAGACCCTGCATTTCATTTTCAATTGATTTGCAAAAATTTCTAAAAACATGTTTTCACTATGTCATTATGGGGTATTGTGTGTAGATTAATTTTGAATTTTGAATTCAGGCTGTAACACAACATAGTGTGGAATAAGTGAAGGGGTATGAATACTTTCTGAAGGCACTATACATAATGTGTGCATACCAAATAGAAACTTGCTAACACCCACTCTGATCTAAAACAGAAAATACACTACATGACCAAAAGTATGTGGACACCTGCTTGTCAAACCAAAATCATGGGCATTAACATGGAGTTGGTCCCCCTTTTACTGCTATAATAGCCTCCACTCTTCTGGGAAGACTTTCCACTGTTGGAGCATTGCTGCGGGGACTTCCATTCAGCCACAAGAACATTAGAGAGTCGGGCACTGATGTTGGGCAATTAGGCCTGGGTCGCAGTCGGCATACCAATTCATCCCAAAGGTGTTCGATGGGGTTGAGGTCAGAACGCTGTGCAGGCCAGTCAAGTTCTTCCACACCAATCTCGACAAAGCATTTCTGTATGGACCTTGCTTTGTGCACAGGGCATTGTCATGCTGAAACAGGAAAGGGCCTTCCCTAAACTGTTGCCACAAAGTTGGAAGCACAGAATCATCTAGAATGTCAGTGTATGCTGTATCTCTAGGATTTCCCTTCACTTGAACTAAGGGACCTAGCCCGAACCATAAAAAACAGCCCCAGACCTCCTCCACCAAACTTTACAGTTGGCACTATGCATTGGGGCAGGTAGCGTTGTCCTGGCATCCACCAAACGCACATTCATCTGTCGAATTGCCAGATGGTGAAGTGTAATTCATCACTCCAGAGAAATTGTTTTCACTGCTCCAGAGTCCAATGGCGATGAGCTTTACACCACTCCAACCAACGCTTGGCATTGCACATGGTGATCTTAGGCTTGTGTGCGGCTGCTCAGCCATGGAAACCCATTTCATGAAGCTCCCGACAAACATTGAGAGCTGACGTTATTGAGCTGACGTTGCTTCCAGAGGCCGTATGGAACGCGGTAGTGAGTGTTGCAATCGAGGAGAGACAATTTTTACACGCTACAAGCTTCAGCACTCGGCGGTCCCGTTCTGTGAGCTTGTGTGGCCTAGCACTACACGGCTGAGCCGTTGTTGCTCCTAAATGTTTACACTTCACAATAACAGCACTTAACAGCAGCTCTAGAAGGGTAGAAATTTGGACGAACTGACTTGTTGGAAAGGTGGAATCCTATAACGATGTCACGTTGAAAGTCATTGAGCTCTTCAGTGCGGCCATTCCACTGTCAATGTTTGTCTGTGGAGAATGCATGGCTCTGTGCTGGATTTTACACACCTGTCAGCAATGGGTGTGGCTGAAATAGCCAAATCCACATATTTATGTATATATAGTGTATATGCATGACCATATTTGCATGCACTTACAAAAAAAATCCCCTCTATTCTAACCAATATGGTGATGCCTCTAAAAACAGACCAATAATCTACAAATCCAATACAATAACCTTATAGATTTATTTGACTATTTAAAAACACAATACAACCACACATGGATAATGTATTTAAAGTTATCGAGTATGACACAGAAATGTTTGGTAACGTATTTGACTGTTCAAGTGCACAGTCCCCATTAGCAGACACCAATGGCGACAGCTAGTCTTACTGGGAATCCCCATTAGCAGACACCAATGGTGACAGCTAGTCTTACTGGGGATCCCCATTAGCAGACACCAATGGAGACAGCTAGTCTTACTGGGGGCCGACACATAACAAAAAATACATTACAAACAAAATACTTTACAATTTACATACACACAATACATGTTAATGTTGTTAAATGTATCTATCAGTTACATATACATGCCAGTAAATTAACATAAAAAGTAGGTCACATGGGGGAGAGGCGTTGTGCCATGAGGTGTTGCTTTATTTGTTTTTTTAAAACCAGGTTTGCTGTTCACTTACTATATATGAGATGGAAGGGAGTTCCATACAATCATGGCTCTGTATAATACTGTACATTTTCTTGAATTTGTTCTGGATTTGGGGACTGTGAAAAGACCCCTGGTGGCATGTCTTGTTGTAAGTGTGTGTGTCAGTGCTGTGTGGAAATTGACTATGTAAACAATTTGGAGTTTCCAACACAAAAAAATAAATGTAAAAAATAAGTGATTTAGTCAATCTAGTATTGATATTAGCCCTCTGACTACAATGAAGAGCAAAATGTACCGCTCTGTCCTGGGCCAGCTGCAGCTTAACTAGTCCCTTCTTTGCCGCACTTGACCATATGACTGGACAATAATCAAGATAAAATAAAACTAGAGCCTGTAGGACTTGCTTTGTGGAGCATGGTGTCAAAAAAGCAGAGCATGTCTTTATCACAGACAGACTTCTCCTCATCTTTACAACCATTGAATCTATATCTTTTGACCAGGACAGTTTACAATCTAAGGTAACACCAAGCAAGTCTCATCAACGTGTTCAACAGCCACACTATTCATTACCATATTCAGCTGATGTCTAGAATTTAGGGAATGATTTGTACCAAATACAATACTCTTAGTTTTAGACATGTTTAGGACTAGCTTATTACTGGCCACCCATTCTAAAACTGACTGCAACTCTTTGTTTGTTTAGGGTTGCAGTGATTTCACTAGCTGTGGTTGCTGATGCGTATATGCTTGAATCATCAGCATACATGGACACACAGGCTTTGTCTAATGCCAGTGGAAAGGTCATTGGTAAAAATAGAGAAGTGTAGAGGACCAAGAGAGCTGCCCTGCTGTACACCACCCGTTACATGTTTAACAGAGAAGCTTCCATTAAAAGAAAACCCTGTGTTCTATTAAATAGATGGCTCTGAATCCACAATACGGCTGAGGTTAAAAAACCATACCACATACGTTTTTTCAACAATAGGTTATGGTCAACAATATCAAAGGCTGCACTGGCAGTACAGCTCCCGTAATCTTATCAGTTTCTTTCAACCAATCATCTGTCATTTATGACAATGCAGTACATGTTGAGTGCCCTTCTCTATAAGAATTCTGAAAGACTGTTGTTAACATTGTATTTAGTCAAACACGTTTTTTTCCAGCAGCTTGCTAAGAGCTGATAAGGTTGGCTGATAAGGTTGGCTGATAAGGTTGGCTGATAAGGTTGGCTGATAAGGTTGGCTGATAGATTCAAGTAATAGTGGTGCGCGGGTCAGCTGTTTGTTCATCCACCTGAAGTTGCTAATTCCCCATCCGCATGATTATACGTGGTAAAAATGAAAATCGGAGGCCCGCACTAACCCGCAAATATAGATTTTTTTGTTGTTGCCTAATTGAGATATGTTTCTGCTTATAATTGCCAACATTTTGGAAGGCTATTTCTCAGTCAACTTGTCTATAATTAGATGTCATAAGATGCTGCCCTAGAAGACTGAATAAACCCTCGCTCGACAGAATAGTCATAGAATGCTTTAATCTAGTTGACATCAGTAAAGTTCTCTGTCATCTTCCGCAGAGCAAAGATGTTTCGGGACTGGGGAGAAAATACAATAACGCAACACCCCTCCAAAAACATCCAAACGACATCAGGTCGACCGGTTGTTAGGAAAAAGAAAGCTGTGAAAAAGAACCAACATGTTTTTGTTAAGATTTAAGTTCGACTTCAATGCATATTTTATGTGGTTGAAATACTATCAACTTTTATGATGAAGACAGCACCTCTACAGATGGTATCTAACTGAGCATTGCATTCTCTCAAAATACAGGAATAAATCCTATTTCTCCACTCCTGTTCTCAAGTCCAAATGTTGCCTACATTTGGTGTATCATTTTACTGCAAGAAAATCTTCATTCTGCAGGAGTTATTATTAAGGCCTACCATCAGTGTCCAGATTTCAGTTTCCATTTAACCCTTCTAAACAGTAGGCTACAGTTCCCTTGACATGCCATAGGCCTATTCGAAGTCCCGTCTAGTGACTGTCGAATTTGTAGAGCTCCTCACAATCATCACACATAACATATCATCCTCTTTAACCACTTCACCAAATCTTTCCAATCATTACTTTTCTGGCCCTTCTATTTTCAACCCTCCCTTTGCAGCTTTAAAAAAAAAAAGTTGTATTTTTTGACTCCTGAACAAGCTAATCAAAGGGCTACCCAGACCTATTTTACACTGCTGCTACTCACTGTTGATAATCTATGCATAGTCACTTTAACTCTACCTACATGGACATACAGTTGAAGTCGGAAGTTAACATACACTTAGGTTGGAGTCATTAAAACTAGTTTTTCAACCACTCCACAAATTTCTTGTTAACAAACTATACCACCCTGCATACCACTGCTGGCTTGCTTCTGAAGCTAAGCAGGGTTGGTCCTGGTCAGTCCCTGGATGGGAGACCAGATGCTGCTGGAAGTGGTGTTTGAGGGCCAGTAGGAGGCACCCTTTCCTCTGGTCTAAAAAGAATGCCCCTGTGCAGTGACAGCGCCCTGTGTAGGGTGCCGTCTTTCGGATGGGACGTTAAATGGGTGTTCTGACTCTCTGAGGTCATTAAAGATCCCATGGCACTTATTGTAAGAGTAGGGGTGTTAACCCTAGTGTCCTGGCTAAATTCCCAATCTGGCCCTCAAACCATCACGGTCACCTAATAATCCCCAGTTTACGATTGGCTCATTCGTCCCCCTCTCCCCTGTAACTATTCCCCAGGTCGTTGTTGTAAATGAGAACGTGTTCTCAATCAACTTACCTGGTAAAATAATGGATAAATAAATAAAACAATTGGCAAGTCGGTTAGGACATCTATTGTGTGCAAGACAAGTAATTTTTCAAAAACTTGTTTACAGACATACACTAAGTTGACTGTGCCTTTAAACAGCTTGGAAAATTCCAGAAAATGATGTCATGGCTTTAGTAGCTTCTGATAGGCTAATTGACATCATTTGAGTTAATTGGAGGTGTACCTGCAGATGTATTTCAAGGCCTACCTTCAAACTCAGTGCCTCTTTGCTTGACATCATGGGAAAATCAAAAGAAATCAGCCAAGACCTCAGAAAACAAATTGTAGACCTCCACAAGTCTGGTTCAGCCTTGGGAGCAATTTCCAAACGCCTGAAGGTAACACGTTCATCTGTACAAACAATAGTACACAAGTATAAACACCATGGGACCACACAGCTGTCATACCGCTCAGGAAGGAGACGCGTTCTGTCTCCTAGAGATGAACGTACTTTGGTGCGAAAAGTGCAAATCAATCTCAGAACACCAGCAAAGGACCTTGTGAAGATTCTGGAGGAAACAGGTACAAAAGTATCTATATCCACAGTGAAACGAGTCCTATATCGACATAACCTGAAAGGCCGCTCAGCAACTAAGAAGCCACTGCTCCAAAACCTCCATAAAAAAGCCAGACTACGATTTGCAACTGCACATGGGGAAGTTCGTACTTTTTGGAGAAATGTCCTCTGGTCTGATGAAACAAAAATAGAACTGTTTGGCCATAATGACCATTGTTATGTTTAGAGGAAAAGGGGGGATGCTTGCAAGCCGAAGAACACCATCCCAACCGTTAAGCACTGGGGTGGCAGCATCATGGTGTGGGGGTGCTTTGCTGCAGGAGGGACTGGTGCACTTCACAAAATAGATGGCATCATGAGGGAGCAAAATTATGTGGATATATTGAAGCAACATCTCAAGACATCAGTCAGGAAGATAAACCTTGGACAATGACCCCAAGCATACTACCAAATTTGTGGCAAAATGGCTTAAGGACAACAAAGTCAAGGTATTGAAGTGGCCATCACAAAGCCCTGGCCTTAATCCTATAGAAAATGTGTGGGCAGAACTGAAAAAGCGTGTGTGAGCAAGGAGGCCTACAAACCTGACTCCGTTACACCAGCTCTGTCAGGAGGAATGGGCCAAAATTCACCCAACTTATTGTGGGAAGCTTGTGGAAGGCTACCCAAAACATTTGACCCAAGTTAAACAATTTAAAGGCAACGCAACCAAATACTAATTGAGTGTATGTAAACTTCTGACCCATTGGGAATTTGATGAAAGAAATAAAAGCTGAAAAATCACTCTCTACTATTATTCTGACATTTCACATTATTAAAATAAAGTGGTGATCCTAACTGACCTAAGACATGGGAATTTCTACTAGGATTAAATGTCAGGAATTGTGAAAAACTGAGTTTAAATGTATTTGGCTAAGGTGTATGTAAACTTCTGACTTCAACTGTATTAGCTCAATTACCTTGACAAACCAGTGCCCCTGCACATTGACTCCGTACCGGAACCCCTGTATATAGCCTCGCTTGTTATTTGACTGCTGCTCTTTAATTATCTGTTACTTTTATTTTCGATTTTTTACTAAACACTTAACTTCTTAAAGCATTGTTGATTAAGGGATTGTAAGTAAGCATTTCACTGTAAGGTCTACACGGGTTGTATTCGGCGCATGTGACAAATACAAATTAATTTGATTTGTCTTGCGTTAAACTTCAGCAATGTCTTTTTGCCTCCGTGGATTGACGTTAACTTTTTCTGCCAGTTCCCAAAAGCATTATTTGGCAATTGGCTGTGTAGGCTATTTAGTGCCTTACAGTTAAGCCCTAAAGTTTAAGCTTATGCACAAATACCAGATAGCCTAAAATAATGAAAGAAAAACCTCATTGTAGCCTATATAAATTGCACAATAAATATACATTACCAGTCAAAAGCTTGGATACGTACTCATTCAAGGGTTTTTCTTTATTTGTAATATTTTCTACATTGTAGAATAATAGTGAAGACATCAAAACTATGAAATAACATATGGATTCATGTGGTAACCAAACAAGTGTTAAACAAATCAAAATGTTTCATATTTCACATTCTTCAAAGTAACCACCCTTTGCCTTGATGACAGCTTTGCACACTCTTGGCATTCTCTTAACCAGCTTCATGAGGTAGTCACCTGGAATGAACAGGTGGGCTTTGTTAAAAGTTAATTTGTGGAATTTCTTTCCTTCTTAATGCATTTGAGCCAGTCAGTTGTGTTGTGACAAGGAAGGGGTGGTATACAGGAGATAGCCCTAGCCCTATTTGGTAAGAGACCAAGTTCACATTATGGCAAGAACAGCTCAAATAAGCAAAAGAAATGACAGTCCATCACGAAGGTAGTCACCTGGAATGCATTTCAGGGCTCTCCAGAGGGTGGTGCGGTCTGCACAACGCATTACCGGGGGTAAACTGCCTGCCCTCCTACAGCACCCAATGTCACAGGAAGGCCAAAAAGATCATCAAGGACAACAACCACCCGAGCCACTGCCTGTCACCCCGCTATCATCCAGAAGGCGAGGTCAGTACACATGCATTAAAGCTGGGACCGAGAGACTGAAAAACAGCTTCTATCTTAAGGCCATCAGACTGTTAAACAGCCATCACGAGCACAGAGTGTCTGCAGCCTACATACACAGACTTTAAATCATTGGCCACTTTCATAAAAGGAACACTAATCACTTTAATAATGTTTACATATCTTGCATTACTCATCTCATATGTATATATACTGTATTCTATACTATTTACTGTAGCTCAGTCTATGCCGCTCTGACATTGCCCGCACATATATTTATATATTCTTAATTACAATCCTTTACTTAGTGTGTATTAGGTATTTGTTGTAATATCTAAAAATGTCACTTGTTAGATATTGCTGCACTGTCAGAACTAGAAGCAAAAGCATTTTGCTACACCCACAATAACATCTGCTAAACATGTGTGTGTGACAAATAAAATTTGATTTGGTGTGCCATATTAAAAGTTCATTTGTGGAATGTCTTTCCTTCTTAATGCATTTGAGCCAATCAGTTGGGTTGTGACAAGGTAGGGGTGGTATACAGAAGATAGCCCTATTTGGTAAAATACCAAGTCCATATTATTGCAAAAAGAGCTCAAATAAGCAAAGAGAAACGACAGTCCATCATTACTTTAAGACATGAAGGTCAGTCAATCCGGAAATTTTCAGAACTTTGAAAATTTCTTCAAGTGCAGTTGCGAAAACCCTCAAGCTCTTTGATGAAACTGGCTCTCATGAGGACCGCCTCAGGAAATGAAGACCCAGAGTTACCTCTATTGCAGAGGATAAGTTCATTAGAGTCACTAGCCTCAGAAATTGCAGCCCAAATAAATACTTCAGAGTTCAAGTAATAGACACATCTCAACATCAACTGTTCAGAGGAGACTGTGAATCAGGCATTCATGGTCGAATTGCTGCAAAGAAACCACTATTAAAAGGACACCAATAAGAAGAAGAGACTTGCTTGGGCCAAGAAACACAAGCCAAGAAACATTAGACAAGAGGAAATCTGCCGTTTGGTCTGATGAGTCCACTTGTTAGATACTGCGCTTGAAGAAATGTTTGGTTCCAAACGCCGTGTCTGTGAACGGATGATCTCAGCAGAGAAGGTGAACGGATGATCTCCGCATGTGTGGTTCCCAAAGTGAAGCGTGGAGGTGGTGTGATGGTGCTTTGCTGGTGACAATGTCTGATTTATTTAGAACTCAAGGCACTTGACCCAACACACCTTCAGGCTGTGTAAGGGCTATGTGACCAAGAAGGATAGTGATGGAGTGCTGCATCAGATGACCTGGCCTCCACAATCACCTGACCTCAACCCAATTGAGATGGTTTGGGATAAGTTGGACCGCAGAGTGAAGGAAAAGCAGCCAACAAGTGCTCAGCATACGTGGGAACTCCTTTAAGACTGTTGGGAAAACAATCCAGGTGAAGCTGGTTGAGAGAATGCCAAGAGTGTGAAAAGCTGTCATCAAGGCAAAGAGTGACTACTTTGAGGAATCTAAAATTTATTAGATAACACTTTTTTGTATATCATAGTTGATGTCTTCACTATTATTCTACAATGTAGAAAATAGTAACAGTAACTGACTGGTACTGTACATTTATTGATATTTTAATCTATTGTTTCTGTTTATTCAACCCGCCCGTAACCCAACCGCCCTTCAGTCACACAACATTTAAAATGACCCTAAAACCGTCCACCCTGTGGATATAACCGTGAGGACTACGGGTTATGAGTCAAACCGTGCATCACTAACAAGTAAATGTCGCTTTGCCATTCTTGGGTAGCGGAATGACTTTGGCTTCCATCCAGGTCTGAGGACAAACACTTTTCTCTAGGCTCAGATTAGAGCAACACCTCCCCCATAAGCATTCCTGTCTCTTTTGTAGATGTTATATCCTTGCATTACTATATCAAAGGAATTATCTAAATGAGTCTCAGAAATGGCTAATTTATTAATGTTGTTGTCTGATGTTAGCAAGTTATTGATTTTATGAACCTTATTTCTAAGGCTACATATATATTAATGTGCTTTTTTTTGCCCTTTCCTGGGTAGCTCATAAGAGATAGCCATAATCCCATTTTACAGTCGTAAGAATTCCAGAAAAAGGGTTAGGGGGACGGTTTGGAATGGCTGGCACGGCGACTAGAATGGCTGGCATGGCAATCAGGGTTGTGATAGTTCCACTGGGAGGGAGACGATTGTGATGTTACAATGAGGTGAAACTAGACTCCCAGCCCCATGCATCAGCACCATCGAAAAGAATTATGAATAAAAATGATGACGACATAATGGGTAGACTGGCAGCCATTTTGGGTGAACCCATGCCAGGAAGTTAAAGCAGGAAGCGTGCCCTTCAATCTGTGATGTGATTTGTTGAGTTGACTCAACTGACAAAACAAAAAATACATTACATTGCATGAGCCACATCAGTTAGCATCATTTGAATGAACATTCTACATTACCATGGCAACCCAGCATCAGTTGATAGAACATTCCAAAATACCATGGAAAGCCATTGGGAGTTCACCGGTCAATTTTCAGGGTTGGAGCTTCCAAGCCCGTTCAATTCATTCTTATTTCTAAATTGCATTCGGAAAGTATACAGACCCCTTGACACATTTTGTTACGTTACAGCCTTATTCTAAAATTGATTTTTTTATCCTCATCAATCTACACACAATACCCCATATATGACAAAGCAAAAACAGGTTTGTAGATTTTTTTTCCCCAATTTATAAAAAATCAAATAAATACCTTATTTACATAAGTATTCAGACCCTTTGTTATGAGACTTGAAATTGAGCTCAGGTGCATCCTGTTTACATTGATCATCCTTGAGATGTTTATACAACTTGATTGAAGTCCACCTGTGGAAATTTCAATTGATTGGACATGATTTGGAAAGGCACACACCTGTCTATATAAGGTCCCACAGTTGACAGTGCATGTCAGAGCAAAAACCAAGTCATGGGGTTGAAGGAATTGTCCGTAGAGCTCCAAGACAGGATTGTGTCCAGGCACAGATCTGGGGAAGGGTACCAAAATATTTCTGCAGCATTGAAGGTCCCAAGAACATCCATCACTCTTAAATCATTCACATCCATCATTCTTAAATGGAAGAAGTTTGGAACCACCAAGACTCTTCCTAGAGCTGGCCACTAGGCAAAACTGAGCAATCGGGGGAGAAGGGCCTTGGTCAGGGAGGTGACCAAGAACCCTATGGTCACTCTGACAGAGCTCCAGAGTTCCTCTGTGGAGATGGGAGAACCTTACAGAAGGACAACCATCTCTGCAGCACTCCACCAATCAGACCTTTATGGTAGAGTGGCCAGACGGAATCCACTCCTCAGTAAAAGGTACAACATTTTTTTTTATTTAACCTTTATTCAACCAGGTAAGCTAGTTGAGAACAAGTTCTCATTTACAACTGCGACCTGACAGTCCGCATGGAGTTTGCCAAAAGGCCCCTAAAAAAGGACTCTCAGACCATGAGGAGCACGATTCTCTGGTCTGATGAAGCCAAGATTGAACTACTTGGTCTGAATGCCAAGCGTCACGTCTGGAGGAATCCTGGCACCATCCCTATGGTGAAGCATGGTGGTGGCAGCATCATGTTTGGGTATGTGGGTATGTTTTTCAGCGGCAGGGACTGGGAGACTAGTCAGGATCGAGGGAAAGATGAATGGAGCAAAGTACAGAGAGATCCTTAATGAAAACCTGCTCCAGAGCGCTCAGGACCTCAGACTGGGGCAAAGGTTCACCTTCCAACAGGACAACGACACTAAGCACACAGCCAAGACAACGCAGGAGTGGCTTCGGGACAAGTCTCTGAATGTCCGTGAGTGGCCCAGCCAGAACCCGGACTTGAACTCCATCGAACATCTCTGGAGAGACCTGAAAATAGCTGTGCAGCGACACTCCCCATCCAACCTGAGCTTGAGCTTGAGAGGATCTGCAAAGAAGAATGGGACAAACTCCCCAAATACAGGTCTGCCAAGCTTGTAGAGTCATCCTCAAGGAGACTCTAGGCTGTAATTACTGCCAAAGGAGCTTCAACAAAGTACTGAGTAAAGGGTCTGAATACTTATGTAAATAAGGTACGTTTTATTTTTTGTTATACATTTGCAAACATTGCTTTGTCATTATGGGGTATTGTGTGTGGATTAATGAGAAAAAACCCAATGTAATCCATTTTGGAATAGGGCTGTAACGTAACATAATGTGTAAAAAGTCAAGGGGTCTGAATACTTTCTGAATGCACTGCATGTCAGAGACCTGCCTAGGCATGCTATCATCAAAGACACTTTACTACACATGAGTGGGCTACACCAGTGGTTCCCAAACAGGGGTCCTAGGCATATCTAAACGGGGTACTTGAGAAGACTGGTAAAATGCACACGAGGGAGTACTTCAGGGGTACTCCGAGCAGAGCAAAATTCAGTTTGCGGTACAGTAACCAAAAAAGGTTGGGAACAACTGGACTAGACCACCCTGGTTACTCGCTGGATATCCTGTTAACTAGAACATTTATCCTCACTGGGAGGTCATTCTCCACTCTCCCAGGTATATTGGTGTTAATGTGGGAGGTCATTCTCCACTCTCCCAGGTATATATTGGTGTTATTGTGGGAGGTCATTCTCCACTCTCCCTGGTATATTGGTGTTATTGTGGGAGGTCATTCTCCACTCTCCCAGGTATATTGGTGTTGTGGGAGGTCATTCTCCACTCTCCCAGGTATATATTGGTGTTATTGTGGGAGGTCATTCTCCACTCTCCCAGGTATATATTGGTGTTATTGTGGGAGGTCATTCTCCACTCTCCCAGGTATATATTGGTGTTATTGTGGGAGGTCATTCTCCACTCTCCCATGTGTATTGGTTTGACAAAGCCAATTGTGCGTATGTGAGTGTAGTTGTGTATGTCTGTGTCTCCACCCACCTGTACTCGTGCTGTGAGAGACAGTCCAACAGGTCTTTGGCAGTGAACCTGGGCTCCATGGCAGCAATCTAAAGCACAAGTCACCTACAGTATTAAGATTCAGCCCAATCAGCTTGGCAGTACATGTGATGTAACATTGCAATCCTATTAACATTTAGAATGAATGAATCCTACAATGTCCATGTGGATGACAAACCTTTATTCACCCTATCAAAAAATTGGGAGCTGGAAAGATGAAACATGAATGATCTCAGAGGTGTGACCACCAGACAGAGGTTACTAGGAGTTAGAAATACTAACCTCACTGGAGTGGATGAAGGAGAGGAGAGCCTGGGCATCTTCTAGACAGCTGTCTGTTGACAGAACCCTACAAAACAGCCAGGGTCTGATTAGTGAAGGGACACACCACACACTGTCATTAAGTAACAGAGGAAATGGACTAGGGAAAATGAAGTGATAGAAAGGGTAATTAAAATACTTCTTGACTGTATAGTGTAAATATGGAGAGAGAGAGAGAAAGACAGACAAAGATAAATGGAGAGAGAAAGGTTGCCATGAGAAAAGGGTAACCAGTGGAGCACAAACACCATTGTAAATACAACCTATATCTTTCTGTTTATTTATTTTCCCTTTTGAACTTCAACTATTTGCACATTGTTACTACATTAGCAATAATATAACATTTGAAATGTCTATATTCTTTTAAAACGGTTGCAATGTTTACTGTACATTTTTTATTGTTTATTTCCCTTTTGTTTGACAATTTCACTTGCTTTGGGAATGTAAACATATGTTTCCATGCCAATACAGCACCTTTTGAATTGAGAGAGAGATGGTGGAGGGAGAGGAAGGAAAGTCATTTCAGCAGGCTAGATCTGTCTGCATTATACATATTTTCTCCCGGCAGGGACTTGGGAGGGGGGGGGGGGGGGGTTATGGGCTGTGATGATGCGTCACTGCTAGCTACTGTAAGAGCTACTGTATGTCTGTCTCCTAGGTAACCACATAGGAGCAGCTTCAACACACACCTCATCCAAACCTCCTACAGATGGGCATACATGAAAGTCCTCTTCATTTTTGGGCTTGTCTGTTCCATTTCTAACCAACCACCCGTTCTGCCTAACGTGTACAGTACAGAAATAGCATGGGTTTTATTCAAATCAACATCATGTGCAGCAGGAAAGAAGCAGACTTCCAGGGACTCAGAGAGCCCTGAACAAACTGGAACTACACGTCACAAACACACGGTTCTAACAATGAACATGCTTTTGGGAAATTGGGCCCTGATCTGTATTCAGAAATGAGCTAGGTAGTGAAGAGGGTGTTGAGCTAGGTAGTGAAGAGGGTGTTGAGCTAGGTAGTGAAGAGGGTGTTGAGCTAGGTAGTGAAGAGGGTGTTGAGGTATGTAGTAAAGAGGTGGTTTAGGTAGGTAGTGAAGAGGTGGTTTAGGTAGGTAGTGAAGAGGTGGTTTAGGTAGGTAGTGAAGAGGTGGTTTAGGTAGGTAGTGAAGAGGTGGTTTAGGTAGGTAGTGAAGAGGTGGTTTAGGTAGGTAGTGAAGAGGTGGTTTAGGTAGGTAGTGAAGAGGGGGTTTAGGTAGGTAGTGAAAAGGGGGTTTAGGTAGGTAGTGAAGAGGTGGTTTAGGTAGGTAGTGAAGAGTGGGTTTAGGTAGGTAGTGAAGAGGTGTTTAGGTAGGTAGTGAAGAGGTGTTTAGGTAGGTAGTGAAGAGAGGGTTTAGGTAGGTAGTGAAGAGGGGGTTTAGGTAGGTAGTGAAGAGGGGGTTTAGGTAGGTAGTGAAGAGGGGGTTTAGGTAGGTAGTGAAGAGGGGGTTTAGGTAGGTAGTGAAGAGGTGGTTTAGGTAGGTAGTGAAGAGGTGGTTTAGGTAGGTAGTGAAGAGGTGTTTAGGTAGGTAGTGAAGAGGTGTTTAGGTAGGTAGTGAAGAGGTGTTTAGGTAGGTAGTGAAGGGGGGGTTTAGGTAGGTAGTGAAGAGGTGTTTAGGTAGGTAGTGAAGAGGTGTTTAGGTAGGTAGTGAAGAGGTGTTTAGGTACGTAGTGAAGGGGGGGTTTAGGTAGGTAGTGAAGAGGTGTTTAGGTAGGTAGTGAAGAGGGGGTTTAGGTAGGTAGTGAAGAGGGGGTTTAGGTAGGTAGTGAAGAGGTGGTTTATGTAGGTAGTGAAGGGGTGTTGAGGTAGGTAGTGAAGAGGTGTTTAGGTAGGTAGTGAAGAGGTGTTTAGGTAGGTAGTGAAGAGGTGTTTAGGTAGGTAGTGAAGCGGTGTTTAGGTAGGTAGTGAAGAGGTGTTTAGGTAGGTAGTGAAGAGGTGTTTAGGTAGGTAGAGAAGAGGTGTTTAGGTAGGTAGTGAAGAGGTGTTTAGGTAGGTAGTGAAGAGGTGTTTAGGTAGGTAGTGAAGAGGTGTTTAGGTAGGTAGTGAAGAGGTGTTTAGGTAGGTAGTGAAGGGGGGGTTTAGGTAGGTAGTGAAGAGGTGTTTAGGTAGGTAGTGAAGAGGTGTTTAGGTACGTAGTGAAGGGGGGGTTTAGGTAGGTAGTGAAGAGGTGTTTAGGTAGGTAGTGAAGAGGGGGTTTAGGTAGGTAGTGAAGAGGTGTTGAGGTAGGTAGTGAAGAGGTGTTTAGGTAGGTAGTGAAGAGGTGTTTAGGTAGGTAGTGAAGAGGTGTTTAGGTAGGTAGTGAAGAGGTGTTTAGGTAGGTAGTGAAGAGGTGTTTAGGTAGGTAGTGAAGAGGTGTTTAGGTAGGTAGTGAAGAGGTGTTTAGGTAGGTAGTGAAGAGGTGTTTAGGTAGGTAGTGAAGAGGTGTTTAGGTAGGTAGTGAAGAGGTGTTTAGGTAGGTAGTGAAGAGGTGTTTAGGTAGGTAGTGAAGAGGCACCCTAGAAGACGTGTGATAGATGCCCCATTGTGTGAGAAGTTAATCAAAAACTATAGTGCCAAGTCATACAATACACTGTATTATTAGAACAATGTGAATAACTTAGAATATTCTGATATATTACAACTGTAATGTACAGTAGGCTGTGTGTGCTAATGAGCGTTTGAGTGAGGTGTTAGACAAATGTAATGATTAATGAGCTCTAAAACACCAATCTGGGCCTTGTTTCCCAAAAGCATCTTAAAAGAGCCACTGAACACGCCGATTTGCACGTCCGGTGCATTCGGAAAGTATTCAGACACCTTGACTTCTTCCACATTTTGTTACATCCTTATTCTAGAATGGATTACATTGAAAAAATATACACACAATACCCCATAATGACAAAGCAAAACCAGGTTTTTAGAAACGCTTGCAAATTTATACAAAAATAACATTTACATAACTATTCAGACCCTTCAGCCTTGAGTCTTCTTGGGTATGACGCTACAAGCTTGGCACACCTGTATCTAGGGAGTTTCTCCCATTTTTCTTTGCATATCATCTTAAACTCTGTCAGGTTGGATGGGGAGCATAGTTGCACAGCTATTTTCAGGTCTCTCCAGAGAAGTTCGATCGGGTTCAAGTCTGGGCTCTGGCTGGGCCACTCAAGGACATTCAGAGACTTGTCCCAGAAGCAACTCCTGCATTGTTTTGATTGTGTGCTTAGGGTCATTGTCCTGTTGGAAGTTGAACCGTCATCCCAGTCTGAGGTCCTGAGTGCTTATTTATTTTAGACAGGTCTACAGAAGCATTTATTTATTTCAGAAGAACAGAACAGCATACTCTGAGTTGTCACCACTGGTGTCCCCCAGGGCTCTGTTCTAGGCCCTCTCCTATTCTCGCTATACACCAAGTCACTTGGCTCTGTTATATCCTCACATGGTCTCTCCTTGCTATGCAGATGACACACAATTAATCTTCTCCTTTCCCCCTTCTGATAACCAGGTGGCGAATCGCATCTCTGCATGTCTGGCAGACATATCAGTGTGGATGACGGATCACCACCTCAAGCTGAACCTCGGCAAGACGGAGCTGCTCCTCCTCCCGGGGAAGGACTGCCCGTTCCATGATCTCGCCATCACGGTTGACAACTCCATTGTGTCCTCCTCCCAGAGTGCTAAGAACCTTGGCGTGATCCTGGACAACACCCTGTCGTTCTCAACTAACATCAAGGCGGTGACCCGTTCCTGTAGGTTCATGCTCTACAACATTCGCGGAGTACGACCCTGCCTCACACAGGAAGCGGCGCAGGTCCTAATCCAGGCACTTGTCATCTCCCGTCTGGATTACTGCAACTCGCTGTTGGCTGGGCTCCCTGCCTGTGCCATTAAACCCCTACAACTCATCCAGAACGCCGCAGCCCGTCTGGTGTTCAACCTTCCCAAGTTCTCTCACGTCACCCCGCTCCTCCGCTCTCTCCACTGGCTTCCAGTTGAAGCTCGCATCCGCTACAAGACCATGGTGCTTGCCTACGGAGCTGTGAGGGGAACGGCACCTCTGTACCTTCAGGCTCTGATCAGGCCCTACACCCAAACAAGGGCACTGCGTTCATCCACCTCTGGCCTGCTCGCCTCCCTACCTCTGAGGAAGTACAGTTCCCGCTCAGCCCAGTCAAAACTGTTTGCTGCTCTGGCACCCCAATGGTGGAACAAACTCCCTCACGACGCCAGGACAGCGGAGTCAATCACCACCTTCCGGAGACACCTGAAACCCCACCTCTTTAAGGAATACCTAGGATAGGATAAAGTAATCCTTCTAACCCCCCCCTCCCCCTTAAAAGATTTAGATGCACTATTGTAAAGTGGTTGTTCCACTGGATATCATAAGGTGAATGCACCAATTTGTAAGTCGCTCTTGATAAGAGCGTCTGCTAAATGACTTAAATGTAATGTAAATGTAAATGTCCTTATGTTAGGCCCTGATCTGGCTATGCCATATTACTGTGGGCTACACTAGTTATTTTAGCAGACAAGAACGCCTTGGAATTCTAAGCAAATATTTTACATTATTTTATAGAATGAATACAATTGAGCAAAGCTGAATAAAATACAAAGGACGTCTCCAAACGATTTGAGGGAGTGGGCACATGCAGCTATTCTGTATTGAGCGGTTAACAAAGAAATTGGTACTACTATATGCTTAATTTAGAGTTAATGTAACTTTAGTTGTTCTAAACATTTTGGGCTATATACGTTTCGATTTTTAATACATTGTAAGGCTGCATGACGTGACAAATGTTTTTTTTTTTTTTTTTTTGCTTGAAAGTCAGAAGCTATGCTTTGTTTTTTTGTACAGGCTGTACACACTTAATCTGTCTCTCATTCACAATTTGACAAGCACTTGATAATGCCTCGAATTTAATGGCGGCATCCCCTTTGTGCGGCCATAATACACCCTAAAGAAATCCATGTCTTTTGCGGCCAGTGGCCGCTGTTCCCTTCTCCCAGAGTGCAGCGTACTCCGAAGCACCTCTCACTCACATGGCTCTCCATCACGAGAACTGGTATTTCTCACAGGCTACAAGTGAAGACAGACACTGAGGTCGCAACTGCATGCATATTGAAGATATTGGAAGAACTATCCACATTTACTTTGTCAGCCAACACGAGTAGGCCTAGCGAACAGCAAAAATCACTAGCTTGTCAATCTACTATCCCCATAGTACAAAAGTTAACCTATTCTATTCTGTGTGAGAAATAAATATTCCAAACATAGTCTGAGACAGTTGTGGGATGCGATAGATCCCAAATTAATACAACCACTAGCATCAAACAAATGTTTTTACGCAATAGATCAGAACGTTTAGCTTAAAATGTGATAAACTATTAGGCTATTTCTTCACATTATAAGCGCAGCAACGCGCATACGGCAGTAGGCTATAATTGCGAATGTTCCGTTAGCGGGAATACACCACTATCAAAAGTGACCGCATATGCGATTATGTATGTGATGTTTTTATTATAAAAAGGTGCATTATAAATGGTGAAAATTATCTTCCCCAAACTTGAAACTCACGCGCTGCTTCTAAAAGCCGGTTAGGCTCTACACCCCTTGTAAAGCGGATTAATGTGCTTCATTTTAAGAAGTTATTTGGCCACAAATTGTGATACAAACCTGATCAAAACATATAGGCCTATGGGCAAGGCTACGTGAGGTGTGTGACTATGATTAAAAAATGTCGCAAAAAAATGGCATTGTTTCTTGCCTTCAAGCCGGGCATCATTCACAATTGATAATATATCAATCAAAGTGATAGGATAATATTGACACCAATCAGACTATTCTTGAATTAATCTTGTCTTTACATATACGTGTGAATTTTTTTATAATTAGAATGAACCATTTATCATGCACCTGTCTCGAAACAGGGGCAGTGGGAAAAAATACATGTAATCTATGCACTTAAATAGCGAATGGAGGACGCTTTTCCCATGGTTCATTTTCATGCCAGACAGGTAGGCTATACTCCTGTTATAAATATAAGCAATGTGCTTAATATTAGGAAAGTTGAGAATTAAATATAGTAGGCCTAAATTATAGAAAGCCTATGGGGCCCTCCTATTTTTATTAGAGGCCATCACTCTTTTCTCACGCAATTGCATAGCCTATAGAAATGTTGCGCAACATGAGCGCTCATGAAGCGTTTGATTAGAATTTCAATTACATTGATGTCAGAGTGATTAGAGGGACAATAGAGTGCCGAGTACCAGGCAGTTAGCAAGTTTGGTAGACTACTAATGACCAGCAGCCTGCATCAGAGCTTGGAGAAGCCAAATTACCGTGGCTAAACAATCACATGGAATTTGACTGCCTTCATGACCACCGGTAATACAGTCACAGCAAGAGCCCTATCTTTGACCACCGACAACGAAGTTAATCACAAATACAAAGTTGCCAATGTCTTTGCAATCGTTACAAACAAGCAAAGGATAAACAGATGCTTCAAATGAAAAGATGACTGCATTGAAAGATAAACAGCCTACCAAGAGTATAGACTACATAGACCTATATTATTTCAATTATATTGAAATAAATGTTATGTTCATTGAATTTAGTAAAAATATATATATAATAATGCTATTTGTGATTTTTTGCCTCAATATATTTCTTGATGTGTAGCCTAACGTGTGTAATGATGTTCCAAATCTTGACTCTGTATATTATTATAGGGTAAGAATTACAATGAGCCACATCAATATTTGCAGCAATAGGTGACAATAATGCTCTAGGAGCTGATCCGTCATCAGTATTGTGAAATAATTCTAACGTTAAGGAAAGATTTAAAATGGAGACAGCTGACCCGAGTTAAATAAATGAACACACCACTGGTTGGGTTCTAACTGAAACTACAATGAGGCAGAATGTTCATAGTTACTGTTGAAAGAGACACAGCGTTCCTGACTGAGGGGACACCATACACCAACCAAACCGGACCCCTGTTTAAGGCTGTGTCTGTGTATGTGTGCACAGCAGCATGCCTTACTTTCAATCTTATTCCCCAAATTCCCCAATTCTTGAAGAAGGAGAAGCTCGCCAATGTAGTGGAAAACAATGCGAGGACATTTGGCTGTCCAGGAGGAAGCCAGACTCTTTAAAACATCACAATGAGCCATCAACCATAACATGAACGATTTCAGTGACCCCGTGACTGCTGGGATGATTCTTTTTTAATAACGTCATCACCATAGCAACCGTCAGTGACGTATTGTGAAAGTGTTACTGATTGCAGATTGTCTGCAGCCTCGCTAATATCTTCCCCTGGCCTGAATGGCAGTGAGTCTAGCAGAGAGGAGAGTGTGACACCAGACCGACAAGTCAAGACAGGAGCTCTACTGTGACGACATCAGGCGTGTCCCATTTCTGGGCAATTTGCAATCGCACCTTCCAACACATCTTTAGTCTGGAACAGGTGGGTGATTCAGCCTCATTGAATATGGTTAGGCTAAGTTTGGGGTGGTAGTGGTCACCAGTCCTGGTCCTAAGAGTTACAAGGTTTTCAGGTGTTTAAGGTGAGAGATATGTCAGGTATCTCACCTGGTAAAGGCCTGTAGCAGTTGTCTGACAGCAGTGGATAGTTTGTGCAGACAGACAGGAGAGAACTACTGTTCTGTCAGAATGGAGGGAGTACAGTATGGTATAACTGACCTGGTAAAGGCCTGTAGCAGTTGTCTGACAGCAGTAGACAGTCTGTGCAGACAGACAGGAGAGAACTACTGTTCTGTCAGAATGGAGGGAGTACAGTATGGTATAACTGACCTGGTAAAGGCCTGTAGCAGTTGTTTGACAGCAGTAGACAGTCTGTGCAGACAGGAGAGGGCGTCCTGGGGAAGGGGAGGACCCTCTACTGGCTGGTTGGTTTCTATGGCGCCCGGGTCAAAGCGGAGAGCGGCGAACACAGCAGAGCTGAACAAAGCACATTGACCTCTTATACTAACATACACTCACATTCATTCATTAAATAACTGTCGCTTTAACAGGCACAGTCTTTAGAATGCATGTTAGAAAAACTAGTATTTAGGACCCTGCCTTCCCAACTATGGGCTAATCTCCACAGGTCCTGAACTCAGTATCATCTGCTCACCTGATCCCACACACATTGTTCCAGATGCTCTCAAACATCACCCACACTTCCTGGTGTGACACCCGAGCAGGCGTGGTCTGTTTCTCTTCCTCCTCCTCCTCCTCTTCCGCCATGAGGGTGTCACCGTCACTGGTGTGGGTCTCCTCTGAGACTTTCTCTGGCTACATACCAAGATCAACTTTAAGTTTCATTTATTTGCCATTTGTAAACAAGCACAAACATTGGAATGTCTCTTTAGACGAGAGCTCAACGGTAAAACTGTAAGAGATTTTAACAAACGCACAAGAAAACTATACAAATAAGTTTGAACAACTTTAGACAACTTGGGTCCAAAACATAAAGAAAACGGATTTGCCACCGTGTGACGGTGCAGTCCTGAATAAGCTCCAGGCAGCGTACCTGAGGGAGTATCCTCTGCAGCAGGGTGTTCAGGGAGGCAAGGGCCGGTCGGACACGCCCATCGTAGTCTGACCTGCAGCCGAAGGCCTGCAGCAGCTCTCTAGCCTCATACAGAGCCAGCAGTGTAGAGCTATGCTCTACTGATTTACCTAAGGAGAGAGACCAGAACGTCAGAGTACACACACTTTGTACACACATAACCAGACACACACACGATCACATATGTCAATGAGAAAACACAGAGGCCAGTTGTAAACAACCCCACAGTTTGCCCTGACATTACAGTAGTTATTTAACCAGAGCCAGTTTGTCCTGACATTACAGTAGTTATTTACCCAGAGCCAGTTTGTCCTGACATTACAGTAGTTATTTACCCAGAGCCAGTTTGTCCTGACATTACAGTAGTTATTTAACCAGAGCCAGTTTGTCCTGACATTACAGTAGTTATTTAACCAGAGCCAGTTTGTCCTGACATTACAGTAGTTATTTAACCAGAGCCAGTTTGTCCTGACATTACAGTAGTTATTTAACCAGAGCCAGTTTGTCCTGACATTACAGTAGTTATTTAACCAGAGCCAGTTTGTCCTGACATTACAGTAGTTATTTAACCAGAGCCAGTTTGTCCTGACATTACAGTAGTTATTTAACCAGAGCCAGTTTGTCCTGACATTACAGTAGTTATTTAACCAGAGCCAGTTTGTCCTGACATTACAGTAGTTATTTACCCAGAGCCAGTTTGTCCTGACATTACAGTAGTTATTTAACCAGAGCCAGTTTGTCCTGACATTACAGTAGTTATTTAACCAGAGCCAGTTTGTCCTGACATTACAGTAGTTATTTAACCAGAGCCAGTTTGTCCTGACATTACAGTAGTTATTTACCCAGAGCCAGTTTGTCCTGACATTACAGTAGTTATTTACCCAGAGCCAGTTTGTCCTGACATTACAGTAGTTATTTACCCAGAGCCAGTTTGTCCTGACATTACAGTAGTTATTTACCCAGAGCCAGTTTGTCCTGACATTACAGTAGTTATTTACCCAGAGCCAGTTTGTCCTGACATTACAGTAGTTATTTACCCAGAGCCAGTTTGTCCTGACATTACAGTAGTTATTTACCCAGAGCCAGTTTGTCCTGACATTACAGTAGTTATTTACCCAGAGCCAGTTTGTCCTGACATTACAGTAGTTATTTACCCAGAGCCAGTTTGTCCTGACATTACAGTAGTTATTTACCCAGAGCCAGTTTGTCCTGACATTACAGTAGTTATTTACCCAGAGCCAGTTTGTCCTGACATTACAGTAGTTATTTACCCAGAGCCAGTTTGTCCTGACATTACAGTAGTTATTTACCCAGAGCCAGTTTGTCCTGACATTACAGTAGTTATTTACCCAGAGCCAGTTTGTCCTGACATTACAGTAGTTATTTAACCAGAGCCAGTTTGTCCTGACATTACAGTAGTTATTTACCCAGAGCCAGTTTGTCCTGACATTACAGTAGTTATTTACCCAGAGCCAGTTTGTCCTGACATTACAGTAGTTATTTACCCAGAGCCAGTTTGTCCTGACATTACAGTAGTTATTTAACCAGAGCCAGTTTGTCCTGACATTACAGTAGTTATTTACCCAGAGCCAGTTTGTCCTGACATTACAGTAGTTATTTACCCAGAGCCAGTTTGTCCTGACATTACAGTAGTTATTTAACCAGAGCCAGTTTGTCCTGACATTACAGTAGTTATTTAACCAGAGCCAGTTTGTCCTGACATTACAGTAGTTATTTAACCAGAGCCAGTTTGTCCTGACATTACAGTAGTTATTTAACCAGAGCCAGTTTGTCCTGACATTACAGTAGTTATTTAACCAGAGCCAGTTTGTCCTGACATTACAGTAGTTATTTAACCAGAGCCAGTACATTTAATGGAGAATAGGAAGACTTGTAGGAATTGACGGTGTGTGTGTTTATACCTAATGTCACTTCACTTCCGTGCACATCCACCTACACACACACAGTAACACACTGCAGTAGTTTCCACTTCTGGATTCTTCGATATACACCGTTCATCCCTCCCTTCCTCTCAACTCTCTAAGAGTCCTGGCTGGTCCACCCAAGATTAGAATAGGGAGGGGGGCGGGGGTCATGCTAGAGAGAGTATGATGAACAGGGAAACACACACTCACACTACAGCTGCTAATGTAATACAACGACAAACAGAGCCAGGGCAACACTGAGCAGCATGCTTAGTATGGCTACTGCAGTTAACCACTCAGTCAGCATTTTGCTTCTGACACACTTCTCTGCAGAGCCTTATTCTGAATATAGTTCTGTAGAGCAGTAGGAGCGCTAGTGTAGACAGTATAGCACTGTGCTTTAGCCAGGGAGAACTCTATTTGCAGCACACTTCACTGGGCCCATTTTAAGGGATATCACTATTTATTTTTAGCATGCAAATGTACTAGTTTCCATCAAAGTGTTCAAAGTACACACAACATTTTATAGTGTTTTTTTCCCATTATTTATAGTTTATTTGGACAATGTATAACAAAAACATAAGTCTCAGAAACTGAGGAAAGATGTGTTGCACTAGATAACAGCTCATTTACATTTGTAGTTCCCAAAAAGAGATATTGATTGCATTTTGAGACTGCTGTAATCTGACAGTGATGTCATGGTTTCTCACCTGAGAAAAAGAAGTTGTGAAGGTTTTCCAGGGATTGCTGCAGATTTCGAGGGACGATGTTGCCAAAGACAGAGATCCAGTGTTTCTTGAAACACTGCAGAAGGTCTTCAAGAGTCCAGGGCGGTTTCAGATATACGATCTATCGTTTCCAAACAAAAATGTAGGTTACAAAATGATAGCCAACATCTGATCACTTTACGTAGTTCAAGCTTCCTGTATATACACTCCCATCCATGTCTCTGGACACTGAGGGACATCTTTGGGGGGGGGGGGGGGGGGGCTAGAATGAGATAGAATGTTCATATTAGGTGACAGTAGAGAATGTCATCTTTTATTTGACAGTATTTTCATATATATCCTTACACGCAATGACTACATCTTGTGACTATAAAAACGTGCACTTGTTTCAGAATATGTTTTGCCCAATAGGAATATATTGGTGAATGTCTTATTGGTGAATGTCCATTTTAGAGTCACTTTTATTGCTAAATTGTTGGGACCACTGCAAAAAATATGACACCCACCCCCTCACTACCCTTTCTACTACTGCTGAAAAAGGTCAGAGGGGAAACACTGAGCACAATTCCACATCTACAAATCTGCTCAATACTTTCAGAGGCCAAGGCATCCCGATTCTCCACACTTTTCCTGAAGTGTGCACTTGCACCCTCCCTATCATGGTTTGAAAAGCATGGGACTGGGGTAGGCAACGGCTGGAGGCAGTTTCCATCATAGTAAAATCTATGACAGGGATTGTGCAAAAGGTGGAGAATCTGGACACAGCCGATTGGCTGATTTGGAATTGACCAGAAGATTGTGGAGTTTACCTCTGTCCACAGTTCTTCATAGGCTGCCTTCATCTCAATCTCCAGCACCTGAGACAGCGCTTCTTTCAGACAGTCCTCCAGTACTGACACACAGCTGCTCAGCTCCCGGGCCTCTTCTGCAGCCTTCTTTCTCTTCTCTTCCATTTCTCTCTCTTTCCTTCCATCGCTCCTGCTCTGTTCATTCTGCTGCCGGCCTGGGAAGGGGCTGGGTTTCTGGTGGTCAGGGGTCTGGCTCGGGGTGCGGATGAGGGTTTGTGTCTGTGTGCTGACAGGAGTCTGTGTGTGGGGTTGGGTGGGGGTCAGGTTGTGGACACCAGGCGTTTTGAGCCTGTCTACCACCTCCACCAGGTCAGCCTTACCGAAGGCCTTCACCCCACTCAGCAAGGCCTTACTACACAGGTTCTTATCGTTACTGTGGACACACACACACACAATCAAATCAACCAGACAGAAAGATATTGCTACAAATGCACGTTACACCAAGTGAGACAGAGTGTGAGTGTGTGTGCGACCAGCCGGTGTGAGACCGCTTGTAAAGGAAGTCTTAGTGAAATGAAGAAGTGAATACTGATGACAAGCAGTATCGCTTTCAAACAGCACCATATCACATACAGAACTATCTCCAGACAGGCACGCACACACACACTGTCAAACCTTTCCTGCATGTATCTGCAGAGGAAAGACAGGCAGACACACTGCAGCAGGGGGGTGGGAGTGGACTCACGTGCAAAGGATGAGAGCACCCTCTGGGTAAAGACTCTGGTATTGCAGGCAGCACTGCAGCACTCTGTCATCATTATTCTCAGCATTGAGTCCCTCTGTCAGAGAGAGAGAGAGAGAGAGAGCGAGAGAGCGAGAGAGCGAGAGAGCGAGAGAGAGAGAGGACAGGAGACATGCGTCATGACCATCACCTCAGCACTGAAGAGAGCGGTGAACCTGCTAGTTACTGCTGACAGGTAAAACAGAGTTTGGCAGAGGTTCTGCAGAAAGGGAGAGATTCTACTAGCAGGACTGCTCATCATTGAAACAAGTCGTTTTGTGATGCTGCGTGCACCGAGTTGAAATAGCACCGTGCTGCTATTGCCAGCAGGTGGCAGTCCAGAGGAACTATTGTTCAGTCCGTGCCAATGGAGGGAATACATAGGGGACTCACGGCTGCTCTGAGAGGCCTGCTGCATGGACTGGCCCCAGAGTCGAGGCTCCTGGCTCTTCAGGCAGGTGTAGATGTAATGAACGGCAGGTGTGGCCAGGTGGGCTACAGAGCTGGACAGCCTCTTCCTGTTCTTCAGAGAGTCTAGCTCCTGTAGTACCACCCAGGGTATGAGCACTGTGGGGAGACCTAGAGCTGAGGGAGGTGAGGGAAAGGAGGGGGAGATGGGGGAGGTTTGAGAGGATGGCAGGAGAGGTGGGGGAATAGGAGCAGGTTGAGGAAGAAGGGAGGAGGAGAGGTGGGGGAATAGGAGAAGGTTGAGGAAGAAGGGAGGAGGAGAGGTGGGGGAATAGGAGCAGGTTGAGGAAGAAGGGAGGAGGAGAGGTGGGGGAATAGGAGCAGGTTGAGGCAGAAGGGAGGAGGTGGGGGAATAGGAGCAGGTTGAGGAAGAAGGGAGGAGGAGAGGTGGGGGAATAGGAGAAGGTTGAGGCAGAAGGGAGGAGGAGAGGTGGGGGAATAGGAGCAGGTTGAGGCAGAAGGGAGGAGGAGAGGTGGGGGAATAGGAGCAGGTTGAGGCAGAAGGGAGGAGGAGAGGTGGGGGAATAGGAGCAGGTTGAGGCAGAAGGGAGGATGAGAGATGGGGGAATAGGAGCAGGTTGAGGAAGAAGGGAGGATTTGAGATGGGGGAATAGGAGCAGGTTGAGGCATAAGGGAGGAGGAGAGGTGGGGGAATAGGAGCAGGTTGAGGCAGAAGGGAGGAGGAGAGGTGGGGGAATAGGAGCAGGTTGAGGCAGAAGGGAGGAGGAGAGGTGGGGGAATAGGAGCAGGTTGAGGCAGAAGGGAGGAGGAGAGGTGGGGGAATAGGAGCAGGTTGAGGCAGAAGGGAGGAGGAGAGGTGGGGGAATAGGAGCAGGTTGAGGCAGAAGGGAGGAGGAGAGGTGGGGGAATAGGAGCAGGTTGAGGCAGAAGGGAGGAGGAGAGGTGGGGGAATAGGAGCAGGTTGAGGCAGAAAGGAGGAGGAGAGGTGGGGGAATAGGAGCAGGTTGAGGCAGAAGGGAGGAGGAGAGGTGGGGGAATAGGAGCAGGTTGAGGCAGAAGGGAGGAGGAGAGGTGGGGGAATAGGAGCAGGTTGAGGAAGAAGGGAGGAGGAGAGGTGGGGGAATAGGAGCAGGTTGAGGCAGAAGGGAGGAGGAGAGGTGGGGGAATAGGAGCAGGTTGAGGCAGAAGGGAGGAGGAGAGGTGGGGGAATAGGAGCAGGTTGAGGAAGAAGGGAGGAGGAGAGGTGGGGGAATAGGAGCAGGTTGAGGAAGAAGGGAGGAGGAGAGGTGGGGGAATAGGAGCAGGTTGAGGCAGAAGGGAGGATGGGAGGTGGGGGAATAGGAGAAGGTTGAGGCAGAAGGGAGGAGGGGAGGTGGGGGAATAGGAGCAGGTTGATGCAGAAGGGAGGAGGAGAGGTGGGGGAATAGGAGCAGGTTGAGGCAAAAGGGAGGAGAGGTGGGGGAATAGGAGCAGGTTGAGGAAGAAGGGAGGAGGAGAGGTGGGGGAATAGGAGCAGGTTGAGGCAGAAGGGAGGAGGGGAGGTGGGGGAATAGGAGAAGGTTGAGGCAGAAGGGAGGAGGGGAGGTGGGGGAATAGGAGCAGGTTGATGCAGAAGGGAGGAGGAGAGGTGGGGGAATAGGAGCAGGTTGAGGCAAAAGGGAGGAGAGGTGGGGGAATAGGAGCAGGTTGAGGAAGAAGGGAGGAGAGGTGGGGGAATAGGAGAAGGTTGAGGAAGACGGGAGGAGGAGAGGTGGGGGAATAGGAGAAGGTTGAGGAAGAAGGGAGGAGCAGGTTGATGAAGGAGAGAGTCGATCAAAAGGAGAACTGTATTCTATGAGTGATTGGAATTGGGGTAGTGGTATATATTTAATATAGTCATTCTTTTAAACAGTGTCCCTTCCACACACCTCCAAGGCCATGTGATCTCATCTTCTTGACAAAGTCTAGGTGACTGAGAAGGATGTTGGTGTCCAGGACAACGATCAGATCCTGCTGAAGATCCTCCTCTTTACCTACACAGGTGAGCAGAGAGCAGGGTTTTAATACTGAGTCCGTCCCCAATGGCCTTATGTGCATACTGAGGAGGAAGGCACTGACGGGACAAACCTAATGTCTTATACACCTTCTATTAAAACACTTTGTTCACGGCATAGTGCCTCTGTGTAATTGTTTGGCTTGTATGTGTGGAGGGGATGTTAGTGGTGGTTCTCTCACTGAGTGTGAATGTGATACCCTCCTCTGATGGGTCGATGTCCATGCTGGTGAGTTCTCCATAGATCTCCACCACATTCAGCTCCAGCCTCTTCTCACTGCGGGCCAGATGGAGCTCCTCCACCAGCTGCATCTAGCACACACAGAGGATGTGCTTACACACACACACACACTGAACGCAAGCTTACGGACACAAACGTATCAATATTTGGTCATGATGTTGAGAAATCTACCTCTTGGTCATTATCATAGTCTTCTATATAGTCTTCAGGGGAAGTTGTTATGTTACAGGGTGGTGATGTCCTCTCTTGAGGTGAACTGGGCCGTAATTCTTTAGAAACTTTGGAAGATTCTGGAACCGTTTCACATTTGTGCTGCTTGTTTCTGTTCACAGCAGCAGACACACCGTCTTTGAAGTTCAAAGATTTGGACACACTCCTTGGTGTCCAAAGTTTGGACACACTCCTTGGTGTCCAAAGTTTGGACGCACTTCCTGTCTGGTGAGAAAGCCTAGAAGCAGAAGACACCACCTTCACTCTAGCACTGATGGGCTTATTGTCGTTATCATCCTCCTGGCCAGCCCCCCAGATGGCTCGATTAACTGGCAGTGGCACAAGTTTGGACTTCTTTGGGATCTTAAAATTGAGAGGCAGCTGAGGTTTGGGTAGCGGCATCTGTACCTCGGCACACATGGACTTAGATGTCGCTGATGTTTTGGACAGATCAGAGACATTCCCCTGCTTTTGGGTGGTAGGTCTATGTCTTGCTGTGGTTGAGATTTTATCAAAGGTAGCGTTTTTAGTAGAGGTGGAGGACTGCTTTGTGGTGGTGTTGTTGTTGTTAGAGGGAAGACTATAGGATTTTGCTCCACTCTTGTCCCGTTTAGCCTTTAAAACATCCTCCTTTTCTTCTTCACATCTCCTCTTCACTAGCTTCCTCCTCTTCTCCCTCATCTCTTCAGCCAGTGACAGGGACAGTTGGGGGTCCTGGTAGCTCCTACCATGGGAGGTGTGGTCCTTCCCAATGCCAGGCTTCTCTTCAGGTCTGGGCCTCCTTTTCACCAGCGTCTTCCTCTGCTCCTTCAGCTGGGCCATGAGGGACCTGGGACTGGTCGTCAGTCTGCTCGAGGCTGTTTTGGAGGGGCTCTTGTCGGTTGGCTTACTGGAGCATCCCTGGGATGTAGGGATCTTCTCCACATGTTGGGACTGGGTCTTATTCGCGCTCAGACTGCTGACTGGTTTGGAAGAAACCCTGTCTGCGATCTTGACCCCGGTGGTAGCCGAGCCATCCTGGCTGGGGCAACTCTTCCTCACAGAGCTGTCTCGAGGAAGGGTTGCAAGAGGACAGGCGTTTTTTCCCTCCGCTGCACCCTGCCAGGTTGTTTTCTCCAGTCTGTAAAGAGCTTTTTTGAAATCCCTGTCTTTCTTGTGACTGCTTCCTGCTGCACTATTCCCTGGGGTGGAGTGGCTAACTCTTTTTTCTCTCCCCCGTTTCTCCTCTGCAGAACAGCTGCCATGGTGCTTCCCCTCTGCACTACTGTGTTTCTTGGTGCCCCTTTCTTTCTGTGACGACTGCTAGATTCAAGACAAAACAACAACAAAAAACACTCATTTAGCCTTGGTTAACACTCCTAGTAAGAGATGTAAGAGAAGACTCTGAGGTCACAAATGTCAGCAAGCTCCTCACCTCACTGGAGGAAAAAGATAACTTATATGTCTCCTTCTCCTTCTTCTGCTTCTTCTTCTTCTTGGACTTCTTTGACATCTTGGTAGAAAATTCCTGTTAAATAAGAGAAACCTATACAGAAAATTAACAAAATATCAGCTGAGATGTTCTCTTATAAGAGAATCCTTCATTCAAAGACAAAGACAAGACAGATCATCTCTGAATCCAACTTCCAATGGAGACTGGAGTCAATGTTTTGACCTCACAGAGATACTTCAAGGTCTCTCATTTTACTAGGTACTTACGCAATGTTCCCCTGAAACTCGCAGTGATACAATACAGTCTGAATGTAATTTGTGGAGAAGCAACATGAGGCTAAGTGCTCAAATAGAGTTATGTGAATGTAGCTAGCTAACTGAATACATACCTAGTAAAATCAAGGTTATTGAATATTTATATTTGAATATTTATTATATTTATTATATTTGAATATTTATATTTGAATATTCAATGTATATAGCTAAGTCAGCTATCTTAGAATGAACTGGCAGTTACAGTAGAGTTCCACAGTTGCTAACGTTAGGAGATCCTATCTAGGTTAGCGAGCTAGCAATTGTTCCAAATCAACGTCATCACGTGTGATATACCCACGACACTCATAATGAACTTACTGAATGTGTGCACAACACTGGTTTTATCAAAATGTGAGAAACTTCCATTGACAAATGCATTTAAATGAGATACTAAGAAGGTTTGCTAAAGCCCTACAATCACGCTTACCTTGGGCTACTGAGCAGACCACTGTCACAAAACATCCGTACACGTCAGATTGAACGGAAACAGAGGTTCTGGAGGATCATGGGATGTGTAGTTTGTAGACTTACATATTTGACGGTTCAGAAATGTGAATTTTTATATCGTGGACAAAAGTTAATATGAAGGATAGTAGATTCTTCATAACATATTTCTCATGATTTGTTTAAAGGGCTAATCAGTTGAAACAATAGCAAATCGAACCTACCACTCTGTTTCGGTTAAAAGTTGAGTGATGAGGCTCGAGAAATGCGATCGTTCTCATATTCATAGAACAAGGTTGGTTGCAAGAATTGACCATCCGTTATATTAATATTATAGTTTAACCATGTTTTGAGGCTATACAGTGTTTGTTTACATTTACTTTGTTTACCAACATTGGAGTAAAACAATGTAAATATTTTGGGTTGTGATAGGGTAAGAGCGTTAAACTATGCTCATTAGGCATATATAAGCTATATTCCTAAAAAAAATCTATAGGTACATATCATTAATGTATATCCAAAAATGTATGTAGCAACTGCTGATTGCCCCTTTAAGGATAATCAAGTGATTGCGTAGTAAGTTTAATGTATATATTTAACCCAGACATCTTAGATATCTTCATTTTGTTATACTATTCTATAATTGTTATCTCGTTGTTTCTTCAAATAATAAAAAGTGATTAAAATGAAAGTTTACGCAATTTGCGTAGGGGGAGTAAAAAGCATAGCCTGCGTATTTCTCTCTACTTTAGTAAAATGGCGGAGCTCAAGGAAGGAGACGCCGAACAACTACACCAGGAGGACGTCGATATAAAAGGTTCGAAAACTACGACTGTCTATATTTTAGTGAAAACCAAAGACAATATTAATTTATACACAATACAATATACATCCAGCATCCGTATTATGAGATAAATATGCCTTGATTTCGACTTTTTAACTGCTGAAGTAAATGAGGGCCTCACCACGGAGCTCCACCATGGGACCTAGTAGTAAATAATCTTGATAACAGGAAATAAGCTGCCGTGAAAAACGTAGCTATTACAAATAACGTACATATATCGAACTGTCTTCACATTGGATTGATTAAATACTTCGATTTACATTTGTCCTCGTTTTATATTTTACGTAGCAATGGTCTGGTCACGGAGCTCCGCAATAGGACCGTAGGGGTTGCAGCGGATCACAATTTCGAAACCCAACCTACGTACATCATCGCACCGCACATTTAATTCTGACAATCTATATTGTCCCCCCCCCCCCCCCCCCCTTCCCCAAAGACAATTTAAAAATACGAAGGAAAATCATAGGAACTCTTTTAATCCAGTGCATGTTTCTCATTTAGAAACCAGGTAACCTTTTAACATTGATGTTGCCTAGGAGGCTATGAGCATCACTAAGTTCTGTGACTCAACAAATCTTGGGAAAAACACATAATTCATTATTTCCCACTATACATATTTGAAATTACTCTTTATGAATCATTTGGGGTATGATATTCTGATCGAGTCCAGTCTAAACTTGTCCATTAGGTGGTGGAGTCTCAGACACACTGGTCCCAGAAGAGAGACAGCCTGCTGAGGATGATGCATCTTCAGCCAGTAGTACTGTGGGGAAGACTGAGACACTGGCAGGGGACAATGATGCCAAACCATCAACCACAACCAGCGGTAATAAAAACACCATTCACTGTATATAGACCCAGAAATGAGTCCAGTACCTATACATTATTTGAATGCATTCAGTTGCCTTTGATTCTAGATGATGAGTATGACCATGAGTATAGGCTTTTGTTTAACGATCCTTTCAACACTAATGTTACAGATAGACACATCTCTATCCAGACCAAACTAGAGGGCCTGGAGGTGCTGACCGACCTAAACGGAGGCAAGATAATCTTTCTTAAAAAGTATAGAAATAGTCTTCCCTCCTATGCTTTTGTATTTACCAGTTCCAATCTCATTGCTCTATCTCTCTCTGTTTTCCACAGCTGGGAGGAAGGCGTGTCCACTATGCCCTGAGGAAAAGTTTAAGGCCTGTTACAGCCACAAGCTACGACGCCACCTCCAGAACCTCCACTGGAAGGTCTATGTGGAGTTTGAAGGTAACATCATCACCATACAAAGATTATATTGCTATGCTGTCTACTACAGTATGCACACACACGCACGCACGCATGCACACACACACACAAACTGGTGTTGTTGTCTTCCCACCTGCTGAGTCTCTACCGTTAGCACACGGCTTGGTTGACTCAGCTCTATGTAGGTGTTAACAGGTTTTTGGATAGTGAGAGGATCAGTACTTACCAAGTTCCATATGAATGGTAGGCATAGCTATCCCACTGGGCACATATGTCAATTTAATGTCTATTCCACATCATTTAAGTGAACCAGTGTTTGCCAAGTAGGATGTATTTTATATTTATACTTTAGTTATTTAAGAGACTCTCTTATCCAGAGCAACTTACAGGAGCAATTAGGGTTAAGGTGCCTTGCTCAAGGGCACATCTTTTTCACCTAGTTGGCTCGGAGATTCGAACCAGCGACCTTTTGGTTACTGGCCCAACACTCTTAACTGCTAGACTACCTGCCAGATGTGAGCAGAAATGCTTTAGGAAAGTCATTGAGTAAGTTGTGTAACTTGTATAGATTTTGGCTTCCTATTCCTAAGCAATCACTGGTAAAGATTGTCATATTATTCACTGTCAGTCAGTGAAGTGTAACACTGGAGTTAAATGATACCGCAGGGCTGGCAGCAGTACAGTTATGGGAAGGTTTTCAAGGGATATGGCATCAACTGGTAGTACGATGTTCCCTGATGATGACCTACAATAACCTCTGACCCCCCCCCCCTCACCCCACAGGTCAGAAGATGTGCATCTGTCACCTGCCCTGCAGACAGCTGAGGCCCATCCCCAGCCCCAATGGAGAACAGGTGAGACTGTCCATCACACCTGATAACAAACACCAGAAATTACTGAGGGCCACTTGTCTTTATTTTTTTCTGTCCAAATCAACTCTAATTGCATGAAAGTTACTGTATGAAGCATGGTACTAGTGTGTGTGTGTGTGTGTGTGTGTGTGTGTGTGTGTGTGTGTGTGTGTGTGTGTGTGTGTGTGTGTGTGTGTGTGTGTGTGTGTGTGTGTGTGTGTGTGTGTGTGTGTGTGTGTGTGTGTGTGTGTGTTACTGTATGAAGCATGGTACTATGATGACCGTGTGTGTATGTGTTCTCGCCCAGGTTCCAGGCAGGCTGGTGGCACATTACCACTGTGTAGTGTGTTCAGTCACCATCGCCCGCAAGACGGACATGATCAGTCACCTGAAACGCCACGTCAACAAGGGAGAGACTGAGGCCAGCTACTCAGGCAGCTCTGATGTGCCCTTTGAGGAGCCAGGTGAACTCTCACCAACTTTAAGCAAAACACGAAACCAAAGTATCTGTATAGCACTTTGACAATTAATACATTTGATTGATTGATATATACTAGGGGCAGCAGGTAGCCTAGTGGTTAGAGTGTTGGGCCAGTAACCAAAAGGTTGGTAGATCAAATCCCCGAGCTGACAAGAGTAAAAATCTGTCGCTCTGCCCCTGAATAAGGTAGTTAACCCACTGTTCCTAGGCCATCATTGTAAATAAAAATTTGTTCTTAACTGACATGCCTAGTTAAATGTAAAAAAAAAAATAATTATACTCAACCTTAACCAAAACACAAAACACAACCCTTCTATACACAGTTGGAAATGCAGATTGAAAATGTATTCTCTCACCTTTTTCTCATTGGTTGACAGCTCCGTCTGGACAGGCCTATGAGATAATGAAAGAGCTGGGGACCAATGTTCAGCTCATGCCCAACCATACGACCCCACAGAAGACTGACACCTACTTCAACCGCAAGATGAAGACCAACAGGTCAAACAATAACCTCTTCAACGATGTTACATTTGATTTGGTTTTGAAAAAGAACAGTGACTGACTGAAAGTGTTGTGTGTGTGTTACAGGCAGCTAGTATTCTGTTCCCTGGCGGTCCTGGCTGAGGAAAGGAACCCGTTGGAGAGTCTGGATGCGTTTGGGGCCACAGGCATTATGGGACTCCAGTGGGCCAAGCACCTGCGGAACGCCGTCAAGGTGACCATAACCGACATCAATGAGGTGTGTGTCAAGATGATCCGCGAGAACTGCAACCTCAACCACATCCGGGTGGAGGGGTCTCGGGGGTCATCCCGGGTCCCTGACGGGGGGGCGGGGGACGTGGATGGGGTGCCCATCGCTACCGTGGAGGTCGCCAAGATGGATGCCAACGTTATCATGCACCTGAGGTCTTTTGACTACATGTGAGTAGGAGGAGATGGGGAGGGAACGTCTTATTGATGGGGGTGGTGGGAGGAGATGGGGAGGGAACGTCTTATTGATGGGGGTGGTGGGAGGAGATGGGGAGGGAACGTCTTATTGATGGGGGAGGTGGGAGGAGATGGGGAGGGAACGTCTTATTGATGGGGTGGTGGGAGGAGATGGGGAGGGAACGTCTTATTGATGGGGGTGGTGGGAGGAGATGGGGAGGGAACGTCTTATTGATGGGGGTGGTGGGAGGAGATGGGGAGGGAACGTTTTATTGATGGGGGTGGTGGGAGGAGATGGGGAGGGAACGTCTTATTGATGGGTGGTGGGAGGAGATGGGGAGGGAACGTCTTATTGATGGGATGGTGGGAGGAGATGGGGAGGGAACGTCTTATTGATGGGGTGGTGGGAGGAGATGGGGAGGGAACGTCTTATTGATGGGGTGGTGGGAGGAGATGGGGAGGGAACGTCTTATTGATGGGGGTGGTGGGAGGAGATGGGGAGGGAACGTCTTATTGATGGGGGTGGTGGGAGGAGGAGATGGGGAGGGAACGTCTTATTGATGGGGGTGGTGGGAGGAGATGGGGAGGGAACGTCTTATTGATGGGTGGTGGGAGGAGATGGGGAGGGAACGTCTTATTGATGGGATGGTGGGAGGAGATGGGGAGGGAACGTCTTATTGATGGGGTGGTGGGAGGAGATGGGGAGGGAACGTCTTATTGATGGGGGTGGTGGGAGGAGATGGGGAGGGAACGTCTTATTGATGGGGGTGGTGGGAGGAGATGGGGAGGGAACGTCTTATTGATTAGGGTGGTGGGAGGAGATGGGGAGGGAACGTCTTATTGATGGGGGTGGTGGGAGGAGATGGGGAGGGGCATCTCTGTAGTGAGAAATGTTACCCCCTTTCCTTTTCTTCTCAATCGTTTGTCTTGTCATTTGTCAAACAGTCAGTCAGTCTAGAAGGCTTCAGAGCCCAATGTTGTATCATTCAATAACCCTGTTTACAGTATATGATGGCCAGCAGTGGTTCTATAGACCCTTCACATTATCCATCAAGCCGAACACAAACCAACCGTTGTTTCCATGGTGACCCCCTCAGACACCTTGACCCGTTCGGCACGGCGGTCAATTATCTGGACTCTGCTTTCCGGAACATCCGGAACCTGGGCATCATCTCTGTGACGTCCACGGACACGGGATCCCTCTACTCCAAGTCTCTGAACGTCACGATGCGCCACTATGGCTCGAATATAGTCCGCACAGAGTACTACAAGGAGCTAGCTGCACGCATGGTGCTGGCCACTGTAGCCAGGTAGGTGAAATACTCCAAGGAGCTAGCTGCACGCATAGTGCTGGCCACTGTAGCCAGGTAGGTGAAATACTCCAAGGAGCTGGCTGCACGCATAGTGCTGGCCACTGTAGCCAGGTAGGTGAAATACTCCAAGGAGCTGGCTGCACGCATGGTGCTGGCCACTGTAGCCAGGTAGGTGAAATACTCCAAGGAGCTAGCTGCACGCATAGTGCTGGCCACTGTAGCCAGGTAGGTGAAATACTCCAAGGAGCTAGCTGCACGCATAGTGCTGGCCACTGTAGCCAGGTAGGTGAAATACTCCAAGGAGCTGGCTGCATGCATGGTGCTGGCCACTGTAGCCAGGTAGGTGAAATACTACAAGGAGCTGGCTGCATGCATAGTGCTGGCCACTGTAGCCAGGTAGGTGAAATACTCCAAGGAGCTAGCTGCATGCATAGTGCTGGCCACTGTAGCCAGGTAGGTGAAATACTCCAAGGAGCTGGCTGCATGCATGGTGCTGGCCACTGTAGCCAGGTAGGTGAAATACTACAAGGAGCTGGCTGCATGCATAGTGCTGGCCACTGTAGCCAGGTAGGTGAAATACTACAAGGAGCTGGCTGCATGCATGGTGCTGGCCACTGTAGCCAGGTAGGTGAAATACTACAAGGAGCTGGCTGCATGCATAGTGCTGGCCACTGTAGCCAGGTAGGTGAAATACTACAAGGAGCTAGCTGCATGCATGGTGCTGGCCACTGTAGCCAGGTAGGTGAAATACTCTCGGCTTATTTACCACCGAGTGTGACTGTGTGTAACATTTTCATTGTGTATGTCTTTGTTTAACTTGTGTGTGTTTTTCTTTGGTGTGGCTTTGAGATGCTGGTGGCAGTGAGAGTGTAACTTGTGTGTGTGTGGGATGTATGCTTCAGTGTGTGTGTGTGTTTCAGTGTGTGTGTCTGTTTCAGTGTGTTTCAGTGTGTAGTATTTCATGCATCTGTCTGATGCGTGTATTCCTTTCAGGGCGGCGGCACGCTGTAATAAGGGCATCGAAGTGCTGCTGGCGGTGGCTGTGGAGCACTTTGTCCTGGTGGTCGTCAGAGTCCTCAGGGGTCCCACCCAGGCCGACGAGTCAGCCAAGAGGATCAGACAGCTCATCCACTGCCAGTGGTGTGAGGAGAGGGTGTTCCTCAAACAGGGGAGCATGGTGGAGGGTAAGAAGGTTAAGTAGAGTAGAGGGTAAGTCTGGAAATGGTTCAGGGGTTTCTGATAGGAAGAGAGGACGGTACATGTGGAGGGGAATTTGAAGTGACTCTGTAGTTCTGATTTTCACTTTTCCCCCTACAGAAAACCTGTACAGACAACTGCCCTGCAACTGTCATGGAAGCATGCCTGGCAAGACAGCGGTGGAGCTGGGACCGCTATGGTAGAACTTTTTGCATATATTGGGTGATAGACGATATTTTAACCAGTGAAGTAGTTCTGGTAAGCCTCCATCTTTAAGTGTTTAACTGTAACCTGCGTATGTTTTTCCCTCCCAGGTCTGGTCCTCTGTTTAACTCCGGGTTCCTGAGGAGGATGTTGTTTTCAGCGGTGCAGCACAGTATGGAGGATATTCAGCCTCTGGTCAAGACTCTGATCTGTGAGTCAGAGTGCACAACCCTCAAGTCCTCTGTTCACGGGCCCACTGCACTCACCAACCAAGGTAATCTCCAGGGTCGTGGGTCGCCCAGGGTCATGGTATGTTGTGGGTCGCCCAGGGTCGTGGTATGTGGAGGGGGCGGGTGGTGAAGGGATTCTATTGACATGTTGTATGTTTCCTCTCCAGTGGAATGTGGTGTAGTCATCAAGGTACAGAAGGTGGAGGAGTCAGGCACCGCTGACCACTCGGGTAACAAGACACACATTCTGTTATAAAGAGAGGGGCCTTCACCTGTCTACAACATTAGCTCCTTCTCCTGTCTACAACATTAGCTCTTTTCAGACTGGATGCCATGTTGTAGAAATGTTATTCAATATGTTGATGTAATGTTACTTTAACACAGGGAAGAGAAAGACAGGAGATGAGCCAGGTAACGTGGTGAAGAAGCTGAAATCAGACGGGTCTCTGGAGCACCCAGCGTTCTACTACGGTATTCACCGCCACAGCATCAGAGGCATGAACATGCCCAAGTGAGTGACCCCTAACACTATGTCACAACTTTGACAAAGATTGCCTGAGGTCAAAACGCATCAGTTTCCGGGGGGGGGTTTCGGTAGCAGTATTCAAACATGTAAGGGTTGCCACAGTGTTTCCACCTTCCACCATTAAGAGCTCTGTGGTTCTAAATCAGGTTTAGTGGATATTATGTTATTACAGTCTTATTACACAAATAAAAGATCTCAATGTAAATGTATGTTCTATCTCCTCTCATCAATCCATCCCCCTCTCTCCAGGTTGAATAGGTTCCTGCAGTACTTGACGGAGGCGGGCTTCAGAGTGAGCCGCACCCACTTTGACCCAACAGGGGTGCGGACCGACGCCACGCTGGACCAGTTCAAGTCGGTGCTCACCAAATACAGCGTGCCCACCTACACCAACACCACAGCAACACAAAACCCAGAGGAGACGGTACGGGCCATGGAGTGACCCACCCTGGGGAGAATCAAGGCCTCATCACCTCCTCTCTCCCTCTCAGAGGTGACATATGTCTCAAATGCCACCCTATTCCCTATATAGTGCACTACTTTAGACCAGGGCCCATAGTAGTACACTATAGGTAATAGGGTGGCATTTTCTCTCTGTGCAGAGGGACACTGGTTGTAAAGAGTGGCTCACTCTGCACTGATATGTATTTTCCTCTTGGTTTCATTCATCACTGGTACTTTGTAAATGTTCTCTTAGAAGACACGATGCTTCTAGATTAGTAGAATTCTGCTTTTCCAATAGAGTTGAAATATTGGTTAAATGACGACAGATATTAGCCTCTATTCTGCTCACTGACTCATATTTATTATACTTGTGAATAATTCCTTTACAATTTTATTTTCTGAGTTCATCTTAAAGTTCACGGTGGCTGTTTTCATCTTTCAATTGTTTTTTAATGTACATTTTTACTCTGGTAAAAGGTAATAAAATATTGTTGCAAAGTCTGAAGCTCCACTGTGTAAATGTATGTTTTAAGTTATGGACATTCACATTCCTCCCAGTGATTGCCCTGATTGTAAAGGCAGTCAATGTTGTTCTCCCCCTTAGACGAGAAGGAGCATGGATAGGACCAAGATGCGGATTGAGGGAAATAAGCCATCTTTTAATGAAAAAACAGCAAACAAGACACTACAAACTACAAAACAACAAACGTGACTAACCTTCAACTGTCCTGTGAGGACACAGGAACAAACACCCACAAAACACCAGTGAAACCCTGGCTGCCTTTGTATGACTCTCAATTAGAGACAAACAAATCACACCTGTCTCTAATTGAGAATCATACCAGGCCGAACACAAAACCCCACATAGAAATACAAACATAGACAAACCCACCCAACTCACGCCCTGACCAACTAAAATGAATACAAAACAAAGGAAAACAGGTCAGGAACGTGACAGAACCCCCCCCTTAAGGTGCGAACTCCGGGCGCACCAGCACAAAGTCTAGGGGAGGGTCTGGGTGGGCGTCTGTCCACGGTGGCGGCTCTGGCGGTGGACGAGGTCCCCACCCCACCATAATCAATCCCCGCTTCTTTATCCCCCTCCCAATGACCACCCTCCCACTAACCCCACCTAAATGAAGGGGCAGCACCGGGACAAGGGGCAGCACCGGGACAAGGGGCAGCACCGGGACAAGGGGCAGCACCGGGACAAGGGGCAGCACCGGGACAAGGGGCAGCACCGGGACAAGGGGCAGCACCGGGACAAGGGGCAGCACCGGGACAAGGGGCAGCACCGGGACAAGGGGCAGCACCGGGACAAGGGGCAGCACCGGGATAAGGGGCAGCACCGGGATAAGGACCAGCACCGGGATAAGGGGCGGCAGGTCCTGGCTGAGGGACTCCGGCAGGTCCTGGCTGAGGGACTCCGGCAGGTCCTGGCTGAGGGACTCCGGCAGGTCCTGGCTGAGGGACTCCGGCAGGTCCTGGCTGAGGGACTCCGGCAGGTCCTGGCTGAGGGACTCCGGCAGGTCCGGGCTGAGTGGCAGCTCCGGACTGTAGGGCAGCTCCGGACTGTAGGGCAGCTCCGGACTGTACGGCAGCTCCGGACTGTAGGGCAGCTCCGGACTGTAGGGCAGCTCCGGACTGTCGGACGTCTCTGGCAGCTCCTGACTGGCGGACGTCTCTGGCAGCTCCTGACTGGCGGGCGTCTCTGGCAGCTCCTGACTGGCGGGCGTCTCTGGCAGCTCCTGACTGGCGGGCGTCTCTGGCAGCTCCTGACTGGCGGGCGTCTCTGGCAGCTCCTGACTGGCGGGCGTCTCTGGCAGCTCCTGACTGACGGACGGCTCTAGCGGCTCCTGACTGACGGACGGCTCTACTGGCTCGGGACAGACGGGCGGCTCTAATGGCTCGTGGCAGACGGATGACTCAGACGGCGCTGGGCAGACAGATGGCTCAGACGGCGCTGGGCAGACAGATGGCTCAGACGGCGCTGGGCAGACAGATGGCTCAGACGGCGCTGGGCAGACAGATGGCTCAGACGGCGCTGGGCAGACAGATGGCTCAGACGGCGCTGGGCAGACAGATGGCTCAGACGGCGCTGGGCAGACAGATGGCTCAGACGGCGCTGGGCAGACAGATGGCTCAGACGGAGCTAGGCAGACGGGCCGTTCAGGCACCGCTGGGCAGACGGCAGACTCTGGCCGGCTGAGACGCACTATAGGCCTGGTGCGTGGTACCGGAACTGGAGGTACCGGGCTGAGGGCACGCACCTCAGGGCGAGTGCGGGGAGAAGGAACAGTGCGTCCAGGGCTCTGGAGACGCACAGGAGGCTTGGTGCGTGGTGCCGGAACTGGAGGCACCGGGCTGGAGACACGCACCATAGGGAGAGTACGTGGAAGAGGAACAGGGCTCTGGAGATGCACTGGAAGCCTGGTGCGTGGTGTAGGCACTGGTGGTACTGAGCTGGGGTGGGAAGGTGGCGCCGGATATACCGGACCGTGAAGGAGGACACGTGCTCTTGAGCACCGAGCCTCCCCAACCTTACCAGGTTGAATGGACCCCGTAGCCCTGCCAGTGCGGCGAGGTGGAATAGCCCGCACTGGGCTATGCAGGCGAACCGGGGACACCACCTGTAAGGCTGGTGCCATGTACACCGGCCCGAGGAGACGTACTGGAGACCAGATACGTTGGGCCGGCTTCATGGCACTCGGCTCGATGCCCAACCTAGCCCTCCCAGTGCGGCAAGGTGGAATAGCCCGCACTGGGCTAAGCACGCGTACTGGGGACACCGTGCGCTTTACCGCATAACACGGTGTCTGACCAGTACGACGCCCTCTTACTCCACGGCAAGCCCGGGGAGTTGGCTCAGGTATCCAACCCGGCTTCGCCACACTCCCCTTTAGCCCCCCCCCAAGAAATTTTTGGGTGAGCCTCTCGGGCTTCCGTGCTAGCCGCGTACCCTCATACCTGCGCTCCTGGGCTGTGGCTGCCTTCTTCTCCTCCCGAGAGCGGCGATTCTCTCCCACCTTAGCCCAGGGTCCTTCTCCATTGAAAATTTGCTCCCAACTCCATTCCTCTTCTCTCCATTGCTTTAGTTCTTTCTCTCTCTCCTCAATCCGCTTGGTCCTGTTGTGGTGGGTGTTTCTGTAAAGGCAGTCAATGTTGTTCTCCCCCTTAGACGAGAAGGAGCATGGATAGGACCAAGATGCGGATTGAGGGAAATAAGCCATCTTTTAATGAAAAAACAGCAAACAAGACACTACAAACTACAAAACAACAAACGTGACTAACCTTCAACTGTCCTGTGAGGACACAGGAACAAACACCCACAAAACACCAGTGAAACCCTGGCTGCCTTTGTATGACTCTCAATTAGAGACAAACAAATCACACCTGTCTCTAATTGAGAATCATACCAGGCCGAACACAAAACCCCACATAGAAATACAAACATAGACAAACCCACCCAACTCACGCCCTGACCAACTAAAATGAATACAAAACAAAGGAAAACAGGTCAGGAACGTGACACTGATTTACATTGTTTTTGACTGAGACAGGTTCTGACATGTTTTTGGACTTCTGCAGGAGTCAACCTTGGAGCTATGTCCTTACCATAATCTCAGCATCTACATCCAAGTGAACACATGTGTGTATATATATATACACTGCTCAAAAAAATAAAGGGAACACTTAAACAACACAATGTAACTCCAAGTGAATCACATTTCTGTGAAATCAAACTGTCCACTTAGGAAGCAACACTGATTGACAATAGATTTCACATGCTGTTGTGCAAATGGAATAGACAAAAGGTGGAAATTATAGGCAATTAGCAAGACACCCCCCAAAACAGGAGTGATTCTGCAGGTGGTGACCACAGACCACTTCTCAGTTCCTATGCTTCCTGGCTGATGTTTTGGTCACTTTTGAATGCTGGCGGTGCTCTCACTCTAGTGGTAGCATGAGACGGAGTCTACAACCCACACAAGTGGCTCAGGTAGTGCAGTTCATCCAGGATGGCACATCAATGCGAGCTGTGGCAAAAAGGTTTGCTGTGTCTGTCAGCGTAGGGTCCAGAGCATGGAGGCGCTACCAGGAGACAGGCCAGTACATCAGGAGACGTGGAGGAGGCCGTAGGAGGGCAACAACCCAGCAGCAGGACCGCTATCTCCGCCTTTGTGCAAGGAGGTGCACTGCCAGAGCCCTGCAAAATGACATCCAGCAGGCCACAAATGTGCATGTGTCAGCATATGGTCTCACAAGGGGTCTGAGGATCTCATCTCGGTACCTATTGGCAGTCAGGCTACCTCTGGCGAGCACATGGAGGGCTGTGCGGCCCACAAAGAAATGCCACCACACACCATGACTGACCCATCGCCAAACCGGTCATGCTGGAGGATGTTGCAGGCAGCAGAACATTCTCCACGGCGTCTCCAGACTCTGTTACATGTGCTCATGTGCTCAGTGTGAACCTGCTTTCATCTGTGAAGAGCACAGGGTGCCAGTGGCGAATTTGCCAATCTTGGTGTTCTCTGGCAAATGCCAAACGCCCTGCACGGTGTTGGGCTGTAAGAACAACCCCCACCTGTGGACGTCGAGCCCTCATGCCACCCTCATGGAGTCTGTTTCTGACCGTTTGAGCAGACACATGCACATTTGTGGCTTGCTGGAGGTCATTTTGCAGGGCGCTGGCAGTGTACCTCCTTGCACAAAGGCGGAGATAGCGGTCCTGCTGCTGGGTTGTTGCCCTCCTACGGCCTCCTCCACGTCTCCTGATGTACTGGCCTGTCTCCTGGTAGCGCCTCCATACTCTGGACACTACGCTGACAGACACAGCAAACCTTTTTGCCACAGCTCGCATTGATGTGCCATCCTGGATGAACTGCACTACCTGAGCCACTTGTGTGGGTTGTAGACTCCGTCTCATGCTACCACTAGAGTGAGAGCACCGCCAGCATTCAAAAGTGACCAAAACATCAGCCAGGAAGCATAGGTACTGAGAAGTGGTCTGTGGTCACCACCTGCAGAATCACTCATTTTTGGGGGGTGTCTTGCTAATTGCCTATAATTTCCACCTTTTGTCTATTCCATTTGCACAACAGCGTGTTAAATTTATTGTCAATCAGTGTTGCTTCCTAAGTGGACAGTTTGATTTCACAGAAGTGTGATTCACTTGGAGTTACATTGTGTTGTTTAAGTGTTCCCTTTATTTTTTTGAGCAGTGTATATATATAGTACGTATATGTGTGTGTGTGTGTTTCACTGGTGAAATATATATATATACTAAGCTGCCCTTTGGAAATGGAGTCATTCTGTTTGGCTCTAAGACCTCAGGTCACACCAAGGAGAACTACTGTATCCAAAATGGATGGGGCCAACCTTCCTGCCATCCAGGCCTATGACTTTTTCCACATTTTGTTGTTACAGCCTGAATTTACAATGGATTCAATTGAGATTTTGTGTCACTGGCCTACACACCCATATTGTCAAAGTGGATCTTTTGGGGAAATGTTTAGAAATCAATTAAAAATGAAAAGCTGAAATGTATTCAACCTCTCTGTTATGGCAAGCCTAAATATACTACATGACCAAAAGTATATGGACACCTGCTCGTCTCATTCCATACTCATGGCCATTAATATGGAGTTGGTCCCCCCTTTGCTGCTCTAACAGCCTCAACAATTCTGGGAAGACTTTCCACTAGATGTTGGAACACTGCTGCTGGGACATGCTTCCATTCAGCCACAAGAGCATTAATGAGGTCGGGCACTGATGTTGGGGCGATTAGGCCTGGCTCGCAGTCGGCATTCCAATTCATACCAAAGGTGTTTGATGGGGTTGAGGTCAGGGCTCTGTGCAGGCCAGTCAGATTCTTCAACACCGACCTTGACAGACCATTTCTGTATGGACCTTGCTTTCTGCACGGGAACATTGTCATGCTGAAACAGGAAAGGGCCTTCCCCAAACTGTTGCCACAAAATTAGAAGCACAGAATGATCTAGAATGTCATTGTATGCTGTAGAGTTAAGATTTCCCTTCACTGGAACTAAGGGGCCTGAACCATGAAAAACAACCCCAGACCATTATTCCTCGTTCACCAAACATTATAGTCGGCACTATGCATTCAGGCAGATAGCGTTCTCCTGGCATCCGCCAAGTCCAGATTCGTCCGTTGGACTGCCAGATGGTGAAGTGTGATTCATCACTCCAGAGAACGCATTTCCACTTTTTCAGAGTCCGATGGCAGAGAGCCTTACACCACTCCAGCCAATGCTTGGCATTGCGCATGGGGATCTTAGGCTTGTGTGCGGCTGTTTATCTGTGGAGATTGCATGGCTGTGTGCTCGATTTTATACACCTGTCAGCAACGGGTGTGGCTGAAATAGCCGAATCGCATAATTGGAAGGGGTGGCCACATACTTTTGTATATATAGTGTAAGTTCAGGAGTAAAAATGTGCTTAATAAGTGGCATGGACTCTCTCTGTGTGCCATAATAATGTTTAACATGATCTCTGTACCCCACACATACAATTATCCCTCAGTCGACCAGTGAATTTCAAACACAAAGACCAGGGACGTTTTCCAATGCCTCGCAAAGAAGAGTAGCTATTGGAACATGGGTAAAAAAAGAAAAAGCAGACATTGAATATCCCTTTGAGTGGTGAAGTTATTAATTACACTTTGGATGGTGTATCAATACACCCAGTCACTACAAAGATACAGGCGTCCTTCCTAACTCAGTTGCCGGAGAGGAAGGAAACCGCTCAGGGATTTCACCATGAGGCCAATGGGGATTTAAAACAGTTTAAAGGCTGTGATAGGAGAAAACTGAGGATGGATCAACAACATTTTAGTTACTTCACAATAATTGACAGAGTTAAAAGAAGGAAGCCTGTACATCCTGTCCAATGGCAGGACAGAACAGCTACGTCTGGTAAGATGAGGGGTGGGGGTGTGTGTCTTTGTCAATAACAGCTGGTGCGCGATGTCTAATATTAAGTTAGTCTCGAGGTATTGCTCACCTAAGGTAGAGTACCTTATCTATACTTTTCGTAGCTGTCTATTTACTGCACTCAACAAGCTGTATAGGGCCATAAACAAACAAGAAAATGCTCATCCAGAAGCGGCGCTCCTAGTGGCTGGGGACTTTAATGCAGGCAAACTTAAATAATTTTACCTCATTTCTACCAGCATGTCACATGTGCAACCAGAGGAAAAAAACTCTAGACCACCTTTACTCCACACACAGAGACACATACAAAGCTCTCCCTCGCCCTCCATTTGGAAAATCTGACCATAATTATATCCTCCTGATTCCTGCTTACAAGCAAAAACTAAAGCAGGAAGTACCAGTGACTAGCTCAATACGGAAGTGGTCAGATGACGAGGATGCTACGCTACAGGACTGTTTGGCTAGCACAGACTGGAATATGTTCCGGGGTTCATCCAATGGCAGTCACAAGTATATCACCTCAGTCAACGGCTTCATCAATAAATAAATCTACGAAACGACGTCCCCACAGTGACCGTACGCACATATCCCAACCAGAAGCCATGGATTACAGGCAACCTCCGCACTGAGCTAAAGGCTAGAGCTGTAGCTTTCAAGAAGCAGGGCACTAATCCAGACACTTATAAGAAATCCAACTATGCCCTCAGACGAACGATCAAACAGGCAAAGCGTCAATACAGGACTAAGATCGAATCCTACTGCACCTGCTCTGTTGCTCAGCAGATGTGGCCCGGGCTTGCAAACTATTACTGACTACAAAGGGAAACTCAGCCGCGAGCTGCCCAGTGACGTGAGCCTACCAGATGGGCTAAATGCTTTATATGCTTGCTACGAGGCAAGCAACACTGAAGCGTGCATGAGAGCACCAGCTGTTCCGGATGACTGTGTGAACACGCTCCCCGTTGCCGATGTGAGCAAGACCTTTAAACAGGTCAACATTCACAAGGCCGCGGGGCCAGATGGATTACCAGGACATGTACTCAGAGCATGCATGGACCAACTGGCAAGTGTCTTCACTGATATTTTCAACCTCTCCCTGAGTGAGTCTGTAATACCTACATGTTTTAAGCAGACCACCATTGTCCCTGTGCCCAAGAAACCTGCCTAAATGACTACCGCCCCGTAGCACTCACGTCAGTAGCAATGAAGTGCTTTGAAAGACTGGTCATGGCTCACATCAACACCATCCTCCCAGAAACCCTAGACCCTAGTTCGCATACTGCCCCAACCGATCCACATATGACGCAATCTCCACACTGCCCTTTCCCACCTGGACAAAAGGAACACCTATGTGAGAATGCTGTTCATTGACTACAGCTCAGCGTTCAACACCATAGTGCCCACAAAGCTCATCGCTAAGCTAAGGAATTTGGGACTAAACACCTCCCTCTGTAACTGGATCCTGGAATTCCTGACGGGCTGCCCCCAGGTGGTAAGAGTAAGCACCAACACATCTGCCACGCTCATCCTCAACACAGGGTTCCCTCAGGGGTGCGTGCTTAGTCCCCTCCTGTACTCCCTGTTCACCCACGACTGCATGGCCAAGCACGACTCCAACAACATCATTAAGTTTGCTTATGACACAACGGGGGTAGGCCTGATCACCGACAACAATGAGACAGCCTATAGGGTATGTCAGAGACCTGGCAGTGTGGTGCCAGGACAACAACCTCTCCCTCAACGTGAGCAAGACAAAGAAGATAATTGTGGACTACAGGAAAAGGAAGGCCGAACACGCCCCCATTCACATCGATGGGGCTGTAGTGGAGCGGGTTGAGAGTTTCAAGTTAATTTGTGTCCACATTCCCAACAAACTATCATGGTCCAAACACACAGAGAAAGTCGTGAAGATGGCACGACAACATCTTTTCCACCTGAGGAGACTGAAAAGATTTGTCATGGGTCCCCAGATCCTCTAAAAGTTTTACAGCTGCACCATCAAGAGCATCCTGGCCGGTTGCATCAACGCCTGGTATGGCAACTGCTCAGCATCTGACCGCACGGTGCTACAGAGGGTAGTGCGTGCAGCCCAGTACATCACTGGGGCCAACCTTCCTGCCATCCAGGACCTATATACTAGGCGGTGTCAGAGGAAGGCTCAAAAAATGGCATGGCAATCGATATCGGAACACCATGTCTAGGTCCAAATGGCTCCTTAACAGCTTCTATCCCCAAGCCAAAAGACTGCTGAACAATTAATCAAATGGCCACCGATATTATTTGCATTGACACTGCTGCTACTCGCTATTTATTATCTATGCATAGTCACTTCACCCTGACCTACATGTAAAAATTACCTTGACTAACCTCTACCCCCGCACACTGACGCGGTACTGGTACCCCCTGTATATAGCCTCATTATTTTTATCTTATTGTGTTATTTTTTTAAACTTTAGTTTATTTAGTAAATCTTTTCTTAACTCTATTTTCTTTAAACTACATAATTGGTTAAGGGCTTGTAAGTAAACATTTCACGGTAAGTTATACACCTGTTGTATTCGGCGCATGTGACAAATAAAATGGGATTTGATTTGAGTACAAAATATTCCAAAACATGCATTCTGTTTGCAACAACGCACAAATGTAATACTGCAAAGAATGTGGAAAAGCAAAGAACTTTTTTTTTTGCGTCACACACTGGGAGATTAATTCACCTTTCAGCAGGACGATAACCTAAAACACAAGGCCAGATATAAACTGGAATTGCTTACCAAGATGCCATTGTATGTTCCTGAGTGGCCTAGTTACAATTTTGACTTATATCGGTGTAACAGTCGTCCTCCTCCTCTTTGGAAGAAGAGGAGGAGTAGGGATTGGACCAAAGCGCAGCGTGGTAGTTTGACATAATGATGTTTATTAACGTAAAGACGAAAACCGAAAACACTTCAACAAACTACAAAAATAACAAACGAACGTAGACAGACCTGAACTATGAGAACTTACATATAACACGAAGAACGCACGAACGAACAGGTACAGACTACAACAAACGAACGAACAACGAAACAGTCCCGTGTGGTGCAACATACACAGACACGGAAGACAACCACCCACCACAAACAATGTGAAACAACCTACCTATATATGGTTCTCAATCAGAGGAAAACGTAAACCACCTGCCTCTGATTGAGAGCCATACAAGGTCAATTAACACTGACACTTAACATAGATACACAAAACATAGAATGCCCACCCCAACTCACGTCCTGACCAACTAAACGCATACAAAAATAACAGAAAACAGGTCAGGAACGTGACAATCGGCTTGAAAATCTATGGCAAGACTTAAAATGGCTGTCTAGCAATGATCAACAACCAACTTGACAGAGCTTGAAGAATTTTAAAAAGAATAATGTGCAAATATTGTACAATACAGGTGTGCAAAGCTCTTACAGACTTACCCAGAAAGACTCACAGCAGTAATTGCTGCCAAAGGTGATTCTAACATGTATTGACTCAGTGGTGTGAATACTTATGTAAATTAGATATTTCTGTATTTCATTTTCAATAAATGTGGAAATATTTCTAAAAACATGTTTTCACTTCGTCATTATGGCATATTGTGTGTAGATATAGGGGAGAAAAATCTTAATCCACTTTGAATTCAGGCTGTAACACAACACAATGTGGAAAAGGTCAAAGGTTATGCATACTTTCTAAAGGCACTGCAGCTGTAGTTTATGGTTCCCTGAGGTCCTATGGTTCAGAGAGAGGTGCTAGGGAGGAGAAGACAGTGAAAACACACACATAAAATACATGAATGTTTGTGTTAACTAGAAGGTCTATAGTATTTTCCATAGGCCTACAACTTAGACTGATGTTATCATTTTGCCAAAAATAAAAGTAGAGCCTCCTGGCAAGAAGCTAAAAGAATTTAGGGGGAGAATGCATAGGGCGTTGGCTTAGCACAGTTTAACGGACCCACACAAGGTCCGAGCGAGGATTTATAGCACTGTGTGTTGTTTTATAGCACCATTAAATGCTCCAGGGGTAATTCCGTTAGCATTTTGGCATGTTTTTCTAGATTTAGAACATAAAATAACATTTATAAAGCAAACATTATCCCTTAGGTCTAGCACAGCAAATACTTCCATTGTTTCATCACATGTTGCAGAACAGTGATTAAAACGTTTGTTCAGTGACTGAGTTGACAAGGCAAATAAAATACAATTTATTTTTTCTCATCCTTGGTAAACAACAGCCCTTCCCAATAATGCAAAGACAAAGAAAGTTGAGAAATAATAGAAAAGTAAATGCTTTTTTTGAGTTTCCCAGGAAAAAAATCTTATGGAAATGAGTAATAATGTTGCAAAAACTAAATTTTAAGCTAAAATAATGCAACAAAATCCTTGTTTTTATGATAAAAGTTTCCCTTCCAGACAAGGATTGTCCAGAATCTCTGAGCATATTTCTTGCTATTCTATACATTTTTCCATGAGACAGAATTTTAATAGAATTTTAAGAATTTTTACTTTCAATAATATATATCTTGGGGGGCTCCGGAGTTCGGGCTGCGGGGGTGTGTGCTAGACCAGTGGCATAGTGTGAAAATAATGAACGAGAACGAGGAAGTAGCGCTTATGGGATGGGGAGTTCACAATAACAGCTGGCATTGAATGACAGTCACTGGGAGAGAGAGAGAGAGAGGGAGAGAGAGGCATCTACACTGTGCGACGCAGCGATCGATACGAGAGACTACACCGGAGTTACCCAACGTGCAGAGAGTAGACCCTTGTCCACATCAGCTCGCCACCATGGGGATATCACCGTCCAGCCTCCTGGATGAAAGTAAATCCAACTACATAAGAGGTAAAGGACGCTTTTTCAAATGAATATGTGAGCTCTTACCTTTCGCTCCACTATAGACGCGTTAGCGCGGTAAACATTTACTGGAGACGGCAAGCTTATGGTACGATTATGCCACTCTGTTTTCCATTGACAAAATTTGACAAAGCAATTTATTAAACTTTTTTTTACTTCACGATTCACACTGTCACACTGACACTTGAGGTGACCCTAGTCTACCGTGTAAAATGAGCAAATAAAAAATTGCATTGTCAATGTCATCTGAGAAAGATCTCACATTAAAAAAATGGATGGAATGTAGGATCATAACTACACTGTCTGGTGTTAGGATCATCCTGGATCATAACTACACTGTCTGGTGTTAGGATCATCCTGGATCATAACTACACTGTCTGGTGTTAGGATCATCCTGGATCATAACTACACTGTCTGGTGTTAGGATCATCCTGGATCATAACTACGCTGTCTGGTGTTAGGATCATCCTGGATCATAACTACACTGTCTGGTGTTAGGATCATCCTGGATCATAACTACACTGTCTGGTGTTAGGATCATCCTGGATCATAACTACACTGTCTGGTGTTAGGATCATCCTGGATCATAACTACACTGTCTGGTGTTAGGATTATCCTGGATCATAACTACACTGTCTGGTGTTAGGATCATCCTGGATCATAACTACGCTGTCTGGTGTTAGGATCATCCTGGATCATAACTACACTGTCTGGTGTTAGGATCATCCTGGATCATAACTACGCTGTCTGGTGTTAGGATCATCCTGGATCATAACTACGCTGTCTGGTGTTAGGATCATCCTGGATTATAACTACGCTGTCCGGTCGATGTGGCTCTAGCCTGCATCATGTTATATCAGTAGCCTAGATATTTGACAGCAAAGACATACTTTAACTTTCATGTCATGGGAATTATCCAGTAACAGTATAGGGTCTGTCTGTCTGTCCGTCCGTCCATCCGTCCCGCCCGCCCGCCCGCCGTCATGTCCTGTCTGTCTGTCTGTCTGTCTGTCTGTCTGTCTGTCTGTCTGTCCAGTTGAATCTGGCAGTGCTTTATCAGGTCAGGTCAGTCCTGTCATTCTAGCCCTGCAGGCAGCTGAAAAGTGAGAAGTAGTCAAAAAAGTGCCTGGACCTGTTTTACCTTTCTACCTCTCTTCAGGTTACTGTGGTGACTATTGAGAAACATACGGGTGGGGACAGTGGACAAAGGATGATGTGTTTATCATTCATTGTGTGTGTGTGTGTGTGTGTGTGTGTGTGTGTGTGTGTGTGTGTGTGTGTGTGTGTGTGTGTGTGTGTGTGTGTGTGTGTGTGTGTGTGTGTGTGTGTGTGTGTGTGTGTGTGTGTGTGTGTGTGTGTGTGTGTTTGGCGGAAGGTGCTAATGGAAAGTGCTTAGACATGTCATTCTCAACCATTAACAATCATCCGATATTAATAATTACACTGTCCAAAGCGATATGCATCTTTTCATTGTGATAACGTTCCTTACTCCTCCAACAAAAGCCTCAGTGGCCAAATTTGGGTGGCAGTGGCACAGACAGGGTTTGTTGTTTGAGCTAGTGATGCCATTACCATGAATGTGGGTGTGTGGGTTCCACCCTGTTGTGAGTGTGTCTGTATGATAATACATGATTCACTCTAGAAGAAAAAGAAACACACACCTATTTAGGCGAGGTGCTGGCTAGCGGAGTAAAAAACTTGAAAATAAAGAAGAGCCGCACACTCTAGGAGCTCAGATGCAAAAATGTAATTACCAACGTTTCAACAGCCAAGCTGTCTTCATCAGGGTATAATCACAAACACTGCGGGATGACTCGTTTATATAGTGTCAAAAGACACACAGGTGTCTGTAATTATGGCCAAGAGTGGCCTAATAACATTGGTTAATTCTCAAATATTAAGCTAAGCTTATTAAATATCGGTGATACTATCAAGAGCAGTGTGCGGTTTCCTTTTTCCTTCATCTTTACCAATTGTTGCCATGCACCTGCAAATAAGATTGCTCAGATGTGCGAGTGCCTTTTGAATTTTGTAATTCTCAAATATTAAAATGGCATATAAAGAACAGCATACAAAAAACAAATGGATAGCATACGATCATAGATTCATTTTAGACTACACAAGCTTACAAACAATTACCATGGCAAAGTCACAATAATCACAAGAATGGCTTCAGATCAAAGTCTACGTTGAGACCGAAGGGAGCAAGGGTCTTTAAGTTAAAGATCCAGACAGCCTCTCGTTTTAACAATAAATTATCAAGGTCACCCCCTCTCCTAGGGAGGGTGACATGTTCGATGTTTAATTCACTAACAGACAACCCTACCCGATAGCTTCTCTCATTACTAAGTGTCATCATTACCCTTCTCAAGAGTCTTGAAGATGTTGTATTAATTTGAATTGTCAGATGAAGTCATGAACAATATCTGAGGTAACACTATGTACAGTTACCTGACTGTCACAGAGCCGGGCTCCCTCCAGAACATAACTGACTTCTGAATTACTGCAATGTATGTGATCCATGATATCAATATACATGAACAATCATCACTGACAATGGACACTGAATCAGTCAGAGAGCATATGCTGCTGCTGCCTATGAAAAGCACTGAGTCAAATGAAAACCATATCCTTGGGCCACTTGAGCTGGCGTGTGATTGGCCTGTAAACTCTAGAGCTTCATGGTCCTCTGAGCTCAGGACACAAAACATGTAAACATGACGAATAGCACAGAAATACAGGATACATTATTGTTAGAGATTTTGCTTTTTCAGGAAGTACATTTTTTTTAGCAGGCATTTTTTCTCTTTGATTGAATAGTCAGCTTGCCATTCTTCTGCTGTTGCCAGTTTCCCCCAGCTGGAATGACACAATCTCTGAGATATTCAAACGCTTGGCTCAAGCTAGAGTGTTTCTGCAGAGACTAAGCAGCGCTGCTAGCGAGCCCACCTGTTGTTTATTCAGGCTTGTTGACTGAGTGGTCAGCACTGTGTATTAAACAAAGAAAGACAAATCAACTCACATACAAACATTGATCCATCAAGCTTCCAGTTTGAATGGCAAAGAGTTTCTGCACGATGTCTGACTATTGAATTGTGTGATGGTATGGTTGAGTTCCGTGTGCAGTAGAAACTGTGGTTGTTATAAGTGAAAGTGGCTGTTTTTATCTGACAGAACCAAGCCAAACTACAATGACGCAGTAAATCCTCTTCTATGGGGCAACACATAAAAGGGATGTCGGCTGGTATGACATCACCTGAAGAAAATGTATGTTTTCCACACAGGCAAGCTGTGTTTTTGTTAGCATGATGCCACTGTGTGGTACTGCCAAAGATTTTTAGAACTATACCAAGATAGACCACAGCCTGTCGTTTCAAATGGAAACAAATGAGTCATAGTGGGCAGAACATACAAGGAGGTGGGCAGAGCCAAGCACAAGATAGCGAGATCCTATTGGCGCATTCTAGCACATATTTGCATATTACCATTACGGAATGCCTACTCTGTGAATTGCGCTTGTGCAATAGCTAAATTCGCCTTTTCATTCCTTCTAAACAATGCAATTTTTTGAAACTTTGGAAAAGGGTAATGTTGATTCAGTTTTGGAAACAGAAAACTGTATTGAGATCAAATGTTTTATTGATGAGAAAATTTGCAGAATGTCAGCCAAAATCCATCTGCTTCCATCTTCTCCCACTGCCGGCCACTGGGCTTTCTGTGGAAACGCCAAGCCGATGCTTCAAATTTATACATCTGGTGAACTATCTGTCTCATTGTTCTGTCTGTGGTGCTGCTACAACACTAGACACATTCCCATGATCAATGCCCAGGTTTAGGTCAGTTAGTACTTTGAATGACAGTGACTAGTTGTTAGAAGTTGTTTTGAGTCATGGTTCATAAAACGCTATGTTACAGCTTCAACCCCAGACCTCCGTAATACTGCAGGACCAGGTTATGATAGTTAACCTATGGCAGTAACAGTTCTTGTGGTATCAAGTTGTGTTACACACACATACAGTACAATACATAACGCACACACAGGCAGTGGACGGGATTGCACAACGTCCTAGTCATTTCTTATATTAAACAGTGTAGATTTTTTCCATGGGGAAATATTGGACTTGCTTCTGACAGTCCATCAATATCGATGATGACGTTATATTGTTATAACACTCATGAATCCCAGCATCCACAGGCACACACACTACTACCGCCGAAGAAGCCTGTAGGGAAAGCATGTTCCTATCACATCACTGAGGTCACCAGCCAGTAAAGCAGCACAGACTCAGTTTGTGTGTGTGTGTGTGTGTGTGTGTGTGTGTGTGTGTGTGTGTGTGTGTGTGTGTGTGTGTGTGTGTGTGTGTGTGTGTGTGTGTGTGTGTGTGTGTGTGTGTGTGTGTGTGTGTGTGTGTGTGTGTGTGTGTGTGTGTGTATGTGTGTGTGTGTCCGTGTGTCCGTGTGTCCGTGTGTGTGTGTGTGTGTGTGTGTGTGTGTGCCGATGCTCTGCAAATTGAACCAAACCCACATCCCCCCCAAAAAAACTCCCTCTAAAAATTAAAATAATCTCATCTGAACACAAAACCCTTTTCACCGTGACAACACCTACTCCACAGAACTAGGTTGAAGAAGCTCCTTTACATAATGGGGTGATGAATGGGGTTGTGGATGGGTGATGTAATGGTATAGCCTGTTGAGCTTGCCATCCAACAGCACAACACCATTAACACACAGGTGTAACCTCCTGCCTATGACCCTGCTCTGGGTCGGTCTGCTGATTGCTGAGCGCTCAATATTTAAAACCACTACCAACATTTGTTTATTAGTATTTTCCCTTTCAAAGCACAGCAGACAAGGCTGTTAGCAGCCAGCAGGGGGGAGTGACTAGAAGACTGTCTCGTTGACACACACCAACACACACTACTTCAGAGGCTGAACATATGGTCTTTAGAACGCTGCTCACATAATGACTGGAAACGACGTGACATAAACATGAACTTTTACTGCTTGTGACCTGAATGGCAAGTAGGCCTGGCTATCAGCATCTTTACACTCTGGTCTACAGAGAATGGCTTTATAGATAGGTTGTATGGATCATGTGTTGGAGGATGTTAAAGACATGCTCCGGAACTTTGGTGACCACTAAGTCTTTTTTCAGCCTCTCTGTAACGGCTGTCCTCCTCTTCTTCATCCGAAGAGGAGCAGGGATTGAACCAAGGCGCAGTGGAGTTTGAATACATAATGAATTTATTGACAAGACGAAAAAACACGAACTTGACTATACACTAACAAAACAAATAAACGGTGTAGAACAGATCTGAACGACGAACTCACATAACACACGAGAACGCACGAACAGGGAAAAAGCCTACACATAAATGACACGTAACAAACAAACCGAAACCAGTCCCGTGTGGCGCAACGACATACACAAACACAGGAGACAATCACCCACAACGAACACTGTGACAACGCCTACCTAAATATGACTCTTAATTAGAGGAACGCCAAACACCTGCCTCTAATTAAGAGCCATACCAGGTAACCCAAAACCAACACAGAAACAGAAAACATAGAATGCCCACCCAACCTCACGTCCTGACCAACTAACACACATAACAACTAACATAAATAGGTCAGGAACGTGACATTACCCCCCCCATAAGGTGCGAACTCCGGACGCACCAGCACAAAGTCTAGGGGAGGGTCTGGGTGGGCATCTAACCACGGTGGTGGCTCAGGCTCCGGGCGAGGTCCCCACCCCACCATAATCCATCCTAGCTTCCTCCCTCTAAGAATGTCCACCCTCTTTTTACCCCCACAAAATCCTCTTAATAACATCACTAATAGGGACAGCACCGGGACAGAGAGATAGATCAAGACAGAGGGATAGATAAGAATATAGAGGTAGATCAAGATAGAGAGGGAGATAATGATAGAGGGGCAACTCCGGACTGAAAGGCAGCTCCGGACAGAGAGACAGCTCTGGACTGATGGGCAGTTCTGGGTATCTAGCCGTTTCAGGCTGAAGGGCAGCTCATGGCTGACTGACGAATCTGGACGCTCATGGCAGGCTGACGGCTCTCGACGCTCATGGCAGGCTGACGGCTCTCGACGCTCATGGCAGGCTGACGGCTCTCGACGCTCATGGCAGGCTGACGGCTCTCGACGCTCATGGCAGGCTGACGGCTCTCGACGCTCATGGCAGGCTGACGGCTCTCGACGCTCATGGCAGGCTGACGGCTCTCGACGCTCATGGCAGGCTGACGGCTCTCGACGCTCATGGCAGGCTGACGGCTCTCGACGCTCATGGCAGGCTGACGGCTCTCGACGCTCATGGCAGGCTGACGGCTCTCGACGCTCATGGCAGGCTGACGGCTCTCGACGCTCATGGCAGGCTGACGGCTCTCGACGCTCATGGCAGGCTGACGGCTCTCGACGCTCATGGCAGGCTGACGGCTCTGGCTGCTCATGGCTCTCTGACGGCTCTGGCTGCTCATGGCTCTCTGACGGCTCTGGCTGCTCATGGCTCTCTGACGGCTCTGGCTGCTCATGGCTCTCTGACGGCTCTGGCTGCTCATGGCTCTCTGGCGGCTCTGGCAGATCCTGTCTGGTTGGCGGCTCTGGCAGATCCTGTCTGGTTGGCGGCTCTGGCAGATCCTGTCTGGTTGGCGGCTCTGGCAGATCCTGTCTGGCGGGCGGCTCTGGCAGATCCTGTCTGGCGGGCGGCTCTGGCAGATCCTGTCTGGCGGGCGGCTCTGGCAGATCCTGTCTGGCGGGCGGCTCTGGCAGATCCTGTCTGGCGGGCGGCTCTGGCGGATCCTGTCTGGCGGGCGGCTCTAGCGGCTCCTGTCTGGCGGACGGCTCTAGCGGCTCCTGTCTGGCGGATGGCTCTAGCGGCTCCTGTCTGGCGGACGGCTCTGTAGGCTCATGGCAGACGGGCGGCTTTGCAGGCTCATGGCAGACGGGCGGCTTTGCAGGTTCATGGCAGACGGATGGCTCAGACGGCGCTGGGGAGACGGATGGCTCAGACGGCGCTGGGGAGACGGATGGCTCAGACGGCGCTGGGGAGACGGATGGCTCAGACGGCGCTGGGGAGACGGATGGCTCAGACGGCGCTGGGGAGACGGATGGCTCAGACGGCGCTGGGGAGACGGATGGCTCAGACGGCGCTGGGGAGACGGATGGCTCAGATGGCGCTGGGGAGACGGATGGCTCAGATGGCGCTGGGGAGACGGATGGCTCAGATGGCGCTGGGGAGACGGATGGCTCTGGATACGGCGCACTGTAGACCTGGTGCGTGGTGCCGGAACTGGAGGCACCGGGCTAAGGATAAGCACCTTCCTACTAGTGCGGGGAGCAGGGACAGGGCACACTGTATTCTCAAAGCCCACTCTATAACTGATGCGTGGTACCGGCACTGGTGACGCCGGGCTGAGGACAAGCACATCAGGATTAGTAGGGGGAGAAGATACAGTTTGTACAGGGCTCTGGAGACGCACTGGTAGCTTAGTGCGTGGGGCCGGAACTGGAGGCACCGGGCTAGATACACGCACTACAGGGAGAGTGCGTGGAGGAGGAACAGGGCTCAGGATACGCACTGGTAGCCTAGTGCGTAGTGTAGACACTGTAGGTACTAGGCTGGGGCGGGGAGGTGGCGCCGGAAATACCGGACCGTGGAGGCGTACTGGCACTCTTGAGCATTGAGCCTGCCCAACCTTACCTGGTTGAATGCTCCCGGTTGCCCGACCAGTGCGGGGAGGTGGAATAACCCCCACCGGCCTATGTAGGCGAACCGGGGAAACCATGCGTAAGGCCGGTGCCATGTATGCCGGCCCGAGGAGACGCACTGGAGACCAGACGCGTTGAGCCGGCCTCATGACACCTGGCTCAATACTCAATCTAGCCCTACCAGTGCGGGGAGGTGGAATTACCCGCACTGGGCTATGCACTCGTACAGGAGACACCGTGCGCTCTACTGCGTAACACGGCGCCTGCCCGTACTCCCGCTCTCCACGGTAAGCCTGGGAAGTGGGCGCAGGTCTCCTACCTGCCCTTGGCCCACTACCTCCTAGCCCCCCCCAAGAAATTTTTGGGAATTACTTACGGGCTTTTTTGGCTTCCGTGCCAGACGCGTTCCCTCATAGCTCCGGTTCCTCTCCCCGGTAGCCTCTGCTCTCCTCAGTGCCTCCACCTGTTCCCATGGGAGGCGATCCCTACCAGCCAGGATCTCCTCCCAAGTGTAGCAACCCTTTCCGTCCAATACATCGTCCCATGTCCATTGCTCCTTCTTCTCCTGTCCCTCTCTCCGTTGACTCCGCTGCTTGGCTCTGGTATGGTGGGTGATTCTGTAACGGCTGTCCTCCTCTTCTTCATCCGAAGAGGAGCAGGGATTGAACCAAGGCGCAGTGGAGTTTGAATACATAATGAATTTATTGACAAGACGAAAAAACACGAACTTGACTATACACTAACAAAACAAATAAACGGTGTAGAACAGATCTGAACGACGAACTCACATAACACACGAGAACGCACGAACAGGGAAAAAGCCTACACATAAATGACACGTAACAAACAAACCGAAACCAGTCCCGTGTGGCGCAACGACATACACAAACACAGGAGACAATCACCCACAACGAACACTGTGACAACGCCTACCTAAATATGACTCTTAATTAGAGGAACGCCAAACACCTGCCTCTAATTAAGAGCCATACCAGGTAACCCAAAACCAACACAGAAACAGAAAACATAGAATGCCCACCCAACCTCACGTCCTGACCAACTAACACACATAACAACTAACATAAATAGGTCAGGAACGTGACACTCTCGCTTTGGGCTTAAAAGTATACAGAGCACAGGAGAGCACCGGAGAGGTGTCATATAGGTGTCATATAGGAGTCATATAGGTGTCATATAGCCTAACTCAGCTTATCCCCAAGGGGTACACATTTTGTTTTTTTGCCCGAGCACTAGACAGCTAATTCAAATAATCAACTAATCATGAAATGTTGATTATTTGATCACCTGTATAGTGCTCGGGCAAAGACCAAAACATGCACCCATTGTGCCTGAGACTGTGCTGTATGGTAAGAGTGTTCTGAGAGTGTTCTGAGAGTGTTCTGTATGGTAAGACTGTTCTGAGAGTGTTCTGAGAGTGTTCTGAGAGTGTTCTGAGAGTGTTCTGAGACTGTTCTGAGAGTGTTCTGAGACTGTTCTGAGACTGTTCTGAGAGTGTTTTGAGAGTGTTCTGAGAGTGTTCTGTGGCAGGGTGCTTCAGCACACTAAGCACTGTTTCACTGGAGAGTCCTGCTCTTCCAGCCTGCCCCAACACAAACACTACACACTCCTGAAGATTTTATCAGTTTATTTTTTTTACCTTTATTTAACTCGGCAAGTCAGTTAAGAACAAATTCTTATTTACAATGACGGCCTACACCGGCCAAACCCTCCCCTAACCCAGACGATGCTGGGCCAATTGTGTGCCGCCATATGGGATTCCCAATTATGGCCGGTTGTGATACAGCCTGGAATCGAACCAGGGTCTGTAGTGACGCCTCCAGCACTGAAATGCAGTGCCTTAGACCGCTGCTTCACTCCTGAAGACGGGTACCGCACACACCTCAAACGGGTTGACCCATCCATCCTCAGTGTAATGCAGCCAAAATAAAACTTGTTTCGAGCATGAAACAGATACTTCTTCTTCAGGTCCCCATGCATTGGCACCAGGTCAGACGGTATTATAGTAAACTTGTATTATATGTAACTCTGAGTCAGATCACTCAGTGTTACATCATTAGTTTGATACAACTTAGACAATCCGTTCATTTACACACTACTGCATCCACACAGATAAATGCACAGTCACGCACGCACGCACGCGCGCACGCACACACACACACACACAAACAAGCATCTTGAATGAAATGGGAGCAAGCAATGTTACGGGTTGGGTCATGGCTCTATGAGGAGTTGCAGGATATCCACTCTGTGAGTGCTGTAGCCAGAGGAATGTGGATATGAGGAAGGGAGACTTCAGTCTGATAAGCACTGCAGTGATCAGTGGGGAAATGGCCTTGTTAGGGCACACAGAGAGAGGAGACGGAACTACCTTCAACTAGGTTATTGTTTAACAGCGGAGACCTGAGGAAAAAACAATAATGCCTCATGGGGGGAAGTTCCACTGAAGATGTTGATCATTCTCTCTCTCTCTCTCTCTCTCTCTCTCTCTCTCTCTCTCTCTCTCTCTCTCTCTCTCTCTCTCTCTCTCTTTCTCTCTCTCTCTGTTATAGATACAGTTAAGGGAATAACACCAGATACCCTGTCCTGGATAATATTGTCTTGTGTCACACTGTTGCAAATAATGAGCTCTCAACACGTGCACTCTAATCATTTCACCATTATCCAACTTCCATTTCGTCCGGGTTGGAAGGGAATACGGGAGGAATTTCATTAATATATATTTTTTAAATCCACATTTTAGCTTAAAAGTTGATGATGCAGGACCAAGCTGAATGGATAATATGAGGCTCTGCTCTGTACTGTAGGTAGACGAGGGGTTTAGCTGTTCTGTACTGTAGGTAGACGAGGGGTTTAGCTGCTCTGTACTGTAGCAGGTAGAGGAGGGGTTTAGCTGCTCTGTACTGTAGCAGGTAGACGAGGGGTTTAGCTGCTCTGTACTGTAGCAGGTAGAGGAGGGGTTTAGCTGCTCTGTACTGTAGCAGGTAGACGAGGGGTTTAGCTGCTCTGTACTGTAGCAGGTAGACGAGGGGTTTAGCTGCTCTGTACTGTAGCAGGTAGATGAGGGGTTTAGCTGCTCTGTACTGTAGCAGGTAGACGAGGGGTTTAGCTGCTCTGTACTGTAGCAGGTAGAGGAGGGGTTTAGCTGCTCTGTACTGTAGCAGGTAGATGAGGGGTTTAGCTGTTCTGTACTGTAGGTAGATGAGGGGTTTAGCTGCTCTGTATTGTAGCAGGTAGATGAGGGGTTTAGCTGCTCTCTACTGTAGTAGGTAGATGAGGGGTTTAGCTGTTCTGTACTGTAGGTAGATGAGGGGTTTAGCTGTTCTCTACTGTAGCAGATAGATGAGGGGTTTAGCTGTTCTCTACTGTAGCAGGTAGATGAGGGGTTTAGCTGTTCTCTATTGTAGC